>NC_034602.1:53029264-53037768 GCF_900095145.1 Mus pahari
CATAGGTGTGTGGGTTCATTTCTGGGTCTTCAGTTTTGTTCCATTGATCTACCTGTCTGTCGCTGTACCAGTACTATGCAGTTTTCATCACAATTGCTCTGTAGTACAGCTTGAGGTTAGGCATGGTGATTCACCCAGAGTTCCATTGAGCAATTGGTCAGCGCGTTCAGCTGTTAACAGAAAGGTTGGTAGTTCGAGCCCACCTGGGGATGTGTGCCTAATGAAGAGTTCCATTCTACTCTCAACTTCCAGATCTGAAGCTTCATTTTAACCAAAGAATTTTAATCTTATTTGTTTGTTTTCCTCAATGTGTTTTCTAAATTGTTACAGTGGAATATGAGATAAAACAAAATGTAGTATATTATATTAAACATACTAACTACAAAGAAGTAAGGTTTACAAAATTAAGTGAAAACCCTATCTCTTAAGTTGTTACTGAAAAACTGAACAAGCTACATAAGCAAAATACTAAACAATACCCTTCCATAGCCTCTGCATAACTTCCTGCCTCCATGTCCCTGCCCTGTCTGGGTTACTACCCTGACTTACTTCAGTGAGAGACTGTGATGTGTAACTGTAAGCTAAAAATAAACCTGCTCTATTTTGCTGTTGTTGTTTTGAAGTTCTGTTACAGCCCAAGAATAGTTAAGAACAGTTAATGAATACTTCATCCAAGAAATTCAGAGACACTGTTATTGGTACTTAAATTGGATTCATTTAGTTGTTGTTGTTGTTGTGGTATAGTAACTGAGGGAAATAGTGTAAGTCAAAAATATATTCCAGTCAGTTTATGGCAGTACAGTCTATCATGGCAGGGAAAACATAGCATATTTCTTGTTAGTATACTATGCAACTAGGGTTCTTCTCTTGAATGGCAAGGCACAGGTGAACTCAACAACTTCATGTAAATTCCTACATCTGCCTGGTAAATACTTTAAAAAATTCCACAATGTCTAATATGGACACCAAATGACCCACAAAACTTTCAACCCAGAATTTATCCTGTTTATAATAAATTTCGGGCATGGGGATGGAGCAGAGACTGAGGAAATGGCCAACCAATAACCAACCCATCTTGAGAACCACCCATAAGCAAGCACCGATCCCCAACACTAATAATGATACTCTGTTATGCTTGAACACATGAACAGGTTGTCCTCGGAGAGGTTCCACCCACCAGCTGACTCAGACAGATATAAACATCTGCAATCAAAATGTGAATGGAGCTTGAGACTGTAAAAGAAGAGTGGAGGAAGGATTGCAGACCCTGAAGTGGATAGGAACTCCACAAGAAGACCAACAGAGTCAACTAACCTGTGTCTTTGGGGCTCTCACAGTCTGAACCACAAACCAAAGAACATTACAGAGGCTGGACTAGGCCTTCCCACACATATGTAGTAGCTGTGCACCTTGATCGATCGTCATGTTGGTCCCAAATAATTGGAGCTGGGGCTATCCCAAAAGCTGATTCCTGTTCCTGTGATTCGTTCTTCTAGCTGGGATCCCTTTTATGGGGTCAGTAGGAGAGGACACACCTAGCCTCTGAGACTTGAAGTGCCAGGGTTGGTGGATAATGGGCAGAGGGATGGGGGGAAGTGGTCATCTGCTTATTGACGAAGCTGAAGGAAGGAATGCGGGAGGGACTGACCAGGGGGGAAGCAATGAAAATGATGTAAAGTGAATAAGTAAAAAATAAAATTAAATTAAGAACACATTCCAAAATGTCCCAAAATATCATCATAGGTTGATCCAAGTAGCTGAATACATAAGCATTTCACCTTCAGCCTTCAAAAAGTGAGCAGGGATGGAAAATTAAATATTTATAATATGATAGTATATAAGATTACAATATGAACTAACCAGTACCCCCTGAGCTTGTGTCTCTAGCTGCATATGTAGCAGAAGATGGCCTAATTGGCCATCACTGGGAATAGAGGCCCCTTGGTCTTGCAAACTTTATATGACACAGCACAAGGGAAGGCCTGGGCCAAGTAGTGGGAGTGGGTGGGTAGGGGAGCAGGGACGGGGGGGGGTATAGGGAACTTTTGGGATAGCATTTGAAATGTAAATAAAGAAAATTTAAAAAAAGATTATGAATATATATGTATATATAATGAATATATATATATGTGTGTGTGTGTGTGTGTGTGTGTGTGTGTGTGTGTGTGTGTGAATTATACTGTTCACAAGGCCAACTGAGTCAGAAACAGTGTATATTCCTTGATTTCAGGGAAACGACATTTAACTATTTATCTGGCTTGTCATAATCACTTGCAATTAATAGTACAGGATGACAGGTTTAAAAATATACTTTTTCCCCAAAGTAACTGGTTACTACTACCTCAGTCATGTTATGGAGGCAACATCAGTAGCAATACATCAAGCTAATTTTGAAATATATTTAATATATAGGGAATATAATACTTATATTCTTGAATTTTTTTCTTTCTTTTTCTCTAATTTTTATTAGGTATTTATTTCATTTACATTTCAAATGCTAACCTGAAAGTCCCCTATACACTCCCCCTGCCCTGCCTCCTACCTTCCTACTCCTACTTCTTGACCCTGGCGGTCCCCTGTTCTGGGGCATATAAAGTTTGCAAGACCAAGGGGCCTCTCTTCCCAATGATGGCCAACTAGGCCATCTTCTGCTACATATGCAGCTAGAGACACAAACTCTCAGGGGGCATTGGTTAGTTCATATTGTTGTTCCATCTATAGGGTTGCAGACCCCTTCAGCTCCTTCTTTCTCTAGCTCCTACATTCCGGATTTTTTCTTTAAGCCCATATATGTAACATTTTGCTTTACCCAGACATTCAACACACTAAATGATATTCACTCACACTGTTGAAGGCAATCATATTTATTCATTCCATTAAATTGTAAGCCAGTTATAACCATAAATGTATACAAAATAAATATTCCTTGTTTTCCACATACCCTTTCCTTCACTTAAGATGGCACATAAAGTAAATTATCACAAGTAATCATAAATATTTACCATTGAATGACAACATTTTAAGTGTAATTATTTAATGCATATTAAATAATTATAAATTATAATTCCCTAAATTTTTATTCCTAAGGTCTTTTTACCTATAAAATACATTTTTATTTTTTCACAATCCAAGCTTCATATATAATTAACACTTTCAAACAATCAAGCTGCACAACAAATATATAACATTTGAGTAAATTAGGATATTGTATAGGGGTTAAAATGTTTGAACAATGATGGAAAAAAAGCTAAGTAGCCATTGGTCTTGAATAGTAGGATTGTATATAATTTTAAACTACCTATAAAAATTTCAATTATATTGGCAGCCATAATGCTTATAATCAATTAAAGGCAAATGTGGAAGCACGAATGTCACAATATTAGAGACAATGACAGAGTGATGTAGAACACATATAAAGAAGCTGTAGTATTCTGTCTAATACTTGACTAGAGACAACAGTGTGTATTAAGCAGAGGATGGAAAAACAAAGGGGAATGATTACATGTTCTTATCTGACAGACCCAGGTTAGAAAATGATAATTTTGTTTTCTAATACAGCAATTTCATTTTCTGAAATATGTTTCCAAATATAAATTTTAATCTAATTGGATGGTTTTATCTAATGGATTTAAACAATGATCTTCAGGACCACATTAAGATTCTTTCTTATATATAACCTTCATCTAAACTGACCTAATATATAGTCGCTGGGCTTTCACAATAGCTGAGTGGATGAAGCTGTCCAAGAATCCAAGTTCATCCCTGGTATTCATTTTACTTATCATTGTGCTGTACCCCTACAACCCCTTAATTTTTCTTGCAGTTTTTGAAGCATCAAAGTTAATATTTTTATCATAATACTTTCAATCTATGAAGATTGTGTTTCCGAATAATAAACAATTTTATTTATGACTACCTTCACATAATTTCTTTCATAAAATCTTTTGTAAAAGATTAGGAACCACTTCTAAGTTTAACATTCCTGTTCAAATAAACTGGTAACTTTCTTTGGCTTATTTTCTAACCATGCTATTTACTATCTAAAATACTTTATGTCTTCATTGCTTAAATATTAGTGTACTCCTGCTACAATCCTTGACTCATAACAATTATATGATTTGATTACTCTATGTCACAAGACAAACATCTGCCACATAACAAATACTTATTTGATAATTTCAACGTGTTAATAGGGACAAATATAAGAAATATGTTTTCTTGTTATAAGCTTATTATAAGACTAAAGATAACTTAAAATAGTAAATGGTTTCTAGTCTATGCCTCTTAGGTATTTCCTAATGATTTTTACTATAATCAAACAAGTAATATTAACCAGAATTCAGAGGGTCTTAGAAATAACTGTGATTTTGACAAGCATGAAAAAGAAAAGAATGAAGTTAAAAGTAGAAAAATAAAACCACAGCCAAGTAATTATTATAGTCAATTAATTGGTACATATCAAATGCATGAATTATCTCTTAATGAAATTCTCTCCATTATGCTCATCATTAGAATTTTTTTAATCCTAAAGGACGTTAGCCCAATATTCTCTTTCTTTTGCATATTTTTTTTTACACAGTCTCCTTATGTCATGCCTAGAAGGTCACCAAGTTAATTGGCTGTTGAATCCTTAAAGTAGTTAATTCCATCATATAAATTATCTGATTTTCAATTTTGAAACTTCTTTGGTCAAGGTTACAAGATTAGCATAACCTCCAGTCAAGAACTTGTTTCTTAGCACTAGAATGTCACACTTTTCAATTATCAGTGAAACTGCTAACAGTGATATAATTAACTGAATCCAACAGTATGTATGCAAGCCAGAGAGGACAACATCTGCTTTTTTTATATACATTTGTTTAAGTCACTAATTTCCAAGGTACTATGACTTGGAACTCTATATGGAGAACTGGAAAACAAACTATAATAACAAATTACCCTGGTTGTTTAAAAGTCCAGGTGTTTGTAGAAATGCAAGTGATTAACTTTGACTGATCTTTTACCTTCTAAATGCAACTTGTTTGCAAACATACCAGTATATCATTAATAGTGTCAGGGATTGATGTGTGCCCATGGGGTGGATCTCTCACTGAGCATGTTATTGTTTGGTCATTCCCCAGTCTCTGTGGAATCCACTGTCCCTGGATTTCTTGTAGGCAGAATAATTTCGTGTCAAAATTTTGAGTGTGGGTTGGGGTCCTGCCTGGCTACAGGAGATGGCCTCTTCTGATGCCATATGATCATGGCTGTAGCTTCAGATTTCCATTAACTCTCATGACATCTTACCATCTTCCCTGTTAAGACAGTTGTAGACCCACCGCCAAACACTGGATGGAGCTTAAGGACTTTTATGGAAGAGTTGTAGGAAGGATTGAGGGCCCTGAAGGAGCTAGGAACCCCACAGGAAGACCAATAGAATAAAGTAATATGGACCTTTGGGGGCTCTCAGAGACTGAATCTCCAACCGAAGAACATAAATGGGCCGGACCCAGTCCCCCCACATACATATCACATGTGCTACTCATTCTTCATGTGGGTCCCAACCAGTGGAGCTGGGGTTGTCTATAAAGCTGTTGCCTATCTGTTAGATGTGTTATTCTATCAGGGATGCCTTGTCTGGCTTCGTGTAAGAAGCTAAAGGTCCCTGCCTCTGTTGGCTTTCATTGGTAAATAAAGTTGCTGGCAGCCAATTGTTGGGCAGAGAGACAGAGACAGGAATTTTAGTGACCAAGAAACACAAGAGAAGGAAGAAGACACCATGGTCATGGCAGGGAAGGAGAAGATGCCTGAGACATGTAGATCAGAGACAGAGAGACTGTCAACATATCAGAGTAAGGGATTGTAGAAGGTAATAGCAAAGATAAATATAGATTTTAGTAATAATTCCAGAGTATTGCTGGGGAGGCATTAGCACTGAAAGTTTGGGAATAGCCCAGCCATTCAGCTGTATAAGGCACATTCACATAAAAGGCTGAATGTGTGTGTGTTTGTGTGTGTGTGTGTGTATGTGTGTGTGTGTGTGTGTGTGTGTGTGTGTGTGTGTGTCCTTCATTCAAAAATCCAGAATATTGGGGCTGGTACAAGGAATGTCTGTGCTACCACCTGGGAGACTAGAGAAGATTGATCTAGTAATGCTACAAAGGAGAAGGGGAGGGGGACATGAGGGGAGGGACTGTTGGATGTTGAGGGACATGATCAGGAGGTAAAGAGAATACACTTAAAAATAAAAGAAAGAACTGCTGTGGAGAATAAAAATAAATAAACAAACAGATAAGTACAACTTGATAACTTGTTTATAATGTTAAGTTGTTTAATCCCTATACATCTATTTGAAACATGCATTATAACTATTGTGAAAACTAGGGTTCTAAAACTAGTCATTCCTTGCTATTAGCAATAAAGAATCAAGTAATATTTCAAGTAGGAACTCTTAACTCTTTTTAATGCATGTATTGTAAATTCAAAACAGGTATTCATGTAACAGAAAGCAAGTAACTACTGAGGTTCACAACAAATAGAAGTTAAGAACTGTACATAACTGTACATAACGAGATACATACCCAATTATTAAAGTTGTTAAAACTTAAACATTTTTTGTTGAATATTAAAGAAATTTAAAACCTTGGTTGTATTCTTTCCTGTTCTGAAGTCAGATCACAGATTCTTAAATGTACATGATTTATGAATGGTATTATTTATTTTTGATGGTGTTCAAGCTTATTGAAATATACAACAGAAGTCATGATTATTTTCCTTTGAAGTAAGTGAATAACTAATGATATTGTCCTTCAAGATGCCAGAATTAGTTGAACCATTATTATTATAACTCATTAAATTCTGTCCTCTTGAGATATTCCACACAAGTGGTTTCAAACTGAATCTCTCCCAGTATCAGGCTCCCCAGAATTAGGTAATAAATCCACTCTGTGGGGAAGAAGAGGAACATGGAATACTCAGGGTTTTTTGACTTCAGAGTCTAAATTCTATCAGTTTTCCTTTCCTTGATTTTTAAGAACACCAATTCCAAATATCTAGTTAATAAAATTTCTGAAAGTTGCTACTCAATGATATATTGTTATTCATTAATTACCATGAAAATACTCAATACAAAATAAAAATTATTAAAATATTGATACATTTCAGAGTGTTATTTCATATAAGAATTTTCAATTTGTTTTACAATTTAACCACAAAGAATTTGAGAGACATATAGAAGTATCTCCTTACTTTTCCTATGTAAACATCTAATGGTAGCAGAAGGCTGAATATATAAATGCAATTGATTCTATTTTATTTCATAAATTCTCAGTGGCATTTGACCATTGTATTCACAGTAATGTGACTTTCTCTTTAGTAACTATGTACTTTAGAATGAGGTGGATCAATCTTCTTTATTGTTGAAAACTCAAATGAGAGAGCAACTTGTGTGTTCATGGTTCACGATACCACGTATTATTGCTACTTATAAACACTATTTTTCTTTATAAGTCAGTGATGTGTAAACCTTTATCCCCGTTGCGTTGAAACCATTTTCCTCTTTCACTGAGAAACGTTACCCTTTCTCAGAGTTGAAAACAAGCCTTAATTCTTTGCTATTAATGCTTATCTATACCATATGCAAAGAAGTTATTTTGCCCTGTCTGACAAAAGAACAATTTTAAGAGACTTTTCCTTTATTTTTTACATAAAAACATATTGTTCTTTTTATTAAAGTTCACAGTGCTTTCTTTAATATTTTAATTAGATGACTATGTCTTAGGCTGCCATTCCAGTATACTTAGAGGATAGAAATGTGATAGTATTTTGTATTTTTATTTATTTATTTATCTATTTATCTATCTATCTATCTATTTATTTATTTATGTTTTACATTTTTATTAGATATTTTCTTCATTTACATTTCAAATGCTATCCTAAAAGTCCCCTATACCCTCCCCCCCACCCTGCTCCCCTACTCACTCACTCCCACTTCTTGACCCTGCCCTTCCCCTTTATGGGGCATATAAAGTTTACAAGACCTAGGAGCTTCTGTTTCCAATGATGGCCTACTAGGCCATCTTCTGCTACATATGCAGCTAGAGACACGAGCTCTGGGGGTGCTGATTAGTTNATNTTGTTGTTCCACCTATAGGGTTACAGACCCCTTCAGCACATTGGGTAATTTCTCTAGATCCTCCATTGGGGGACTTGTGTACCATCCTATAGATGACTGTGAGCATCCACTTCTGTATTTGCCAGACACTGGCATAGCCTCACAGGAGGCAGCAATATCAAGGTCCTTTCACCAAAATCTTGCTGGCATATGCAATAGGGTCTGCGTTTGGTGGCTGATTGTGGGATGGATCCCTGGGTGGGGGCAGTCTCTGGATGGTCCATCCTTTTGACTAAGCTCCAAACTTTGTCCCTGCAACTACTTACATGAGTATTTTATTCCCTATTTTAGGGAGGAATGAAGTATCCACATGTTGGTCTTCCAGTCCCATTTCCACTAAGGAAATAGAAGC
>NC_034602.1:53038636-53066926 GCF_900095145.1 Mus pahari
AAAATACAACTAAATATATTTGAAAAAGACATAGTGAAACAATATTTTATAATGCTTCTGTAAAATATGCAGTATGTATGTTCAGTTATAAATTATATTATAAATTATATATATATATATATATATATATATATATGAGTTCTATCATATTGGATGTTAATATTCATCCCGTGAACATTAAAATATATTGTAATATATTAAAATGTATTACAAAAACTCCAGTATCAGAATGGAAATCCCCCCTTCACGTTGTTGGTCAAAGTGTAATAAGTCTCTTAAAATACTTGTTGCTACTGTAATTGTCTTTCATTGCTTCTCAGAAGTTGGAATAAAATCCTATTGCTGAAGACAGTATAATTTACATACAGGACTTCAAAAAAAAGGAGCTTAAATTGATTGAAAAGCTTTTTTCCATAATGAGTGAGTCTGAGAACACAAAATCATCTGTGCAAGTTGCCAAGGCAGAAAAACCATCAATAGTTTTACCAAACTAAAGCCTAGTAATCACAATTATGATGGAATCAAGAAGACATCTCCAAAAGTGTGCAAATGACATTTTTATGTATTTTAGGATTAATTGGTATCTGTCTAATTCTAACTAGAGCCTACTTAATAGGAAGAAAATCATTTTTAAACTGGAAATTTATTCAACTATCCATGACATCTCTATCCAAAACCCCATAAAGAACTCTTTACTAGAATATCCTAAATATATATTTTTAAAACACACAAATGTAACTTTCACTTTTCATTTAAGGTAGCTTTCTTTTGTAGAAGATGGTGAGGATAAAAGATATTCACAACTAGCAATGAAGTAGAGTATAAGTGACTAAAATTTGTCCTAATCTAATTGATATATCTCCAATATAGCCTTTGGAGCATAAAGAATGCATGTGCTAGAGGCCCAAAATCCATGTTACTAAATAATGTCCCCTAGGTATTTTAAGAAAAAAGCACCTATGAACTCTTAGCAATATGGTTAGATGTGCTCTCAACAAGACTAGTGTAATGACTACACAAGTTGAATTGAAAACCCATGAATTGAATACCCAAAGAATAATCATGCAGTTTTACCCATACATGGAGACTTACAAGAATTTAATGAATGAATAGAGAGGTAGAACTTGTTTTCTCCAGGGCATGCTATATAGAAGGCATCAAATTTCAAGTGGTTAGCTCTGGGCACATATACACAGGTGAAAAGCTAAATGTATTCAGCAGTGGTATACATGTAATAGTATTAGTTAAAGGTGAAAGCATGGACTTAGGAGCAGGCACAGGAGATATATCAAAGAAGAAGAAATGATATGTATTCAATTCTCACATAGGAAGCTCTCTAAATCCTCAATAAACAACAAATGAACAGATAAATAAATGTAACTAGTCAGTGCAGTACAAGTTATTTTGAATAAAATTATACGAGGTTGAAATTTTATATATTTTGTTCACCAGTATGTTATTACCATTAAGAATGGGTTCTTCAAATTGCCTTGTTTTCTCTTCTGAGCCAATGATTTGAAAATTTTTGTAGAACATGCCCACTGTTTTCATGACTCTACTTGGATGAGTATGTGGTGTTGGAAAGACAGCTTCTTGGCTTGAGAAGTAACATTATTTGTTTGTTGTTTTCCAGCCAGGTTGTTCTTTTAGTCGATTTAAACTTGAAAGTTTTAAAATCTTTTGACCACAAATCAACTGTTTAAAATAACAGGCCCCATCTCTTTCTTCACTGAGAAAGCTAAAAGCTTTCAGTAAGAAAGAGACACATTAGTCTACATTAGCTTTACCTCCTACTTAAAAAGAGGAAATGCATCATGTCCACACATAATATTTTAGCTATATCCATTCCTATAGGCATTGCCCCAATTATATTAGAACGAAATTGAGAAGGCATCTGACCCAATGCACTGTATGTTGAAATATAACTTCCTTAATAATGCATCTGTTATTTATTTTCTCGTCTCAAATATTTTACCTTATTCAAGAAATTTTCTGTGTCCCCAAACTATTTTATTCAAACCAGTCATTTGATCCAAAATTTTGAAATATTATTTGAAAATATTACATGCGTAGTTGCCGTTTCTTACACCATCACTCACAGTCCAATTGCTATATAGAAATGTCAGGGAGAACTTGAGAAAATGTCTACACTATTACAACTCCATTAGAGTGAAATAGAAAACTAGTCACCCCAGACTTTTGTTTAGCCATTACAACCTTTTCCTATTTTGATACACTGCATAGACATCTACTCATAAAATTCCAGTCCATGAGGAGGATGTGTTCCATACTCTGTATTTGTGAAGCACGATTGCCATTAAACATCAATGTTCTATCACTCCACTGAAAATATTGAGACCAGAACACACAAAAAGCAAAAAGGACACCTGACAATTTGTCAAGCGAGTTGCCTATTATATGCTGATGGAAATTGAGTTCTCAGAGACAAAATATAATTTCTAAATGCCACCCAGATTTCCACCTGACACATTTATGCCACCTTCTTCTGATGAAAATTGAAGACAGCTTGTAGGACTGGTCAAGAATTATCAAATCAATCAAATCTACTGCCGTGCATCTTCTGACACCTTCCAAATAAAGATTCTCACCATCTTTCTTGACATCGTGTAGGTTTCTCTTCCCTGAGCCCTGTGTTTTATTTTTTCAGTCTCTCACATATACATAATAATTAATTGAGAAGTTCACTTATAAAACTCATATGGATTAAATTATTTTTCAAAGGGACCTTCCTTTATGTTCATTCCAACCTCACTGTCACCTTTAGTATTTTATTTCACTATATTTTAAAAGTAACTTAAAAATGTTGGTATTAAGCAGAATAGTTCTCCACGTTCTCTACTTTGTCTTCATAGTCTCTTATTTAGCTGATAGGAAAGTATTATTTTGGCTTACTAGAATCTGATATTTCTTATGGATCTGATGAGTGTTCTGGAGACATTATCATGACTGAGGCATACACAGTTCACAAAAAGAACAAATTTGATACTTAACATTTTCTCCTGAGGAAAGTCTACCTTGGAAGTCAAGCTCTCCCTTCAGCCATGTGTAAATTATTTACAAACATGGGCTTACAGTTTGCATTCCTGACAATATTGTATTTGACAATGATACTTTAAATTGCTTTATTAAGATTTTTATTTTAATTTTCAAAACTTTTTTCTCCTTTTCAGCTATTTACAAGGTGCTTGAGGATAGAAGAAATTTGTAAAAAAAATATTAATAGCAATTTCTCATTATTACCTGAGGAGTTTCAGAAGACAAACTTTTATGAAGTGTTTAGTATGACAAGTAATGAATTATTCCAACCAAAGTTGACAATAAATGGACCAAAATGACTAGAATATAATCATAGAACACCCACTTTTCCAACTGTGAGCATTCATATTTGTTCCCACAAAAATGCAATTATAGACTATAGAATATCTCATTCAACTGATATAAAATTATAAGCAAACTACTATTTTTATTGTCTTTTTCTATCTACTTATATTTGGCTAAGAATTTCTGAAGTGATCTCTCTCTCTCTCTCTCTCTCTCTCTCTCTCTGTCACACACACACACACACACACACACACGCACGCACACACGCACACACAGAGAGATGCACAAAACCATACATATCTGATGACAATGAATTTGCTACTTTGCTAAATATCCTAAACTGTCAAAGGAGCTTTATTCCCTCTTTCTGTGTGTTACATTTAGAAACTGATTAAATTGAATTGTTCTCAAAGACTAGCTTTATATATATAATTAATGAGTGTTTTTGACCATTTTTACCTCAAGGTAAAATTCTGCTCTAAAGCTTAGGGATACTTATATCTTATTTGCAGATTAATGTTTAAGGACGAAATCCATTAAGGTTAATGTAGTCCCAGGTATTGTGGCAGTATGTTAATTTACCAGAGACAATTAATTCTTGTCAGTTTCAAATTATGTTTTATTTAACTAAATATCTAGGAATTTAGATAAAATAAAATTGTTAATAAATTAAGAATGTACATAAAATTCAAAGTGTCACATGTGAAAATAAGTAAAATACAAATACAATTAAATCAATAAAAATAATGGAGGTTTAAGTGCAAACTCTGTTTGGAAACATCTTGTTTTCATAAATTCATAAATGAATGGCATTATATTTCTTATAATAATTACATGTACATTAGTTTAAATAAGGACTTCGCCAATTGCTTCATATCATGACAACTTCAGTGCTCCACAGAGAAAGTGTCCTTACAGAAGTGCTGGTAGTACTCAGTGGTGCACATTTGGGCCAAATTTTCAATCTAAATGCCAGAGCAAGATTAGGCATGAAAATGATGCAGTCATTTTGAATTATCTTTCCAGAAACTATTAGTGATAACCTATCAATGTTTACCTTAACTCATTTTCATTACTGATTGCCCATTTTCAAATACAATTTTATTTATTTAAAGTAGCTCATAAATTCTAAATCTCCTTTCTAGTTCCATAAGTTGCCTTTCCTTTTTTTTTTTGTAGCTCCTATATTATTTGCCCTAATGCAAAACAAAGTTATTTAGATGGTATCTTAAATTAAAACACAAAGTATAAACAATTCAATTTGTGAGATTATTTTTCTCTCCACTATGAAACTTGGTTTAATAATAAGAAGAATTATTTTTTGCGGGGTCTAAGATGGAACACAGACTGAATGAATAGCTAACCAATAACCTGCCCAACTTGAAACTCATCCCATGGGCAGATAACTGTCCCACAGACAAGCCCTTGACAGAGGTCAAAGACACTTATGGAAGAGTTGGGTGAAGGATTGAAGAGCTAGTGTGAAATGGCAACCCCCAAAAAGGACCAAGAGAGTCAAATAATCTGGACCTCTAGGAGCTCTCAGAGGCTGAGTCACCAACCAAAGAACTCACTTGGGCTTCAGTGAAGTTCCTCCACAATGTAGCAGACATGCAGCTCAGTCTCCATGTGGGCCCCCCAACAAATGGAACAGAAGTACTCCCTGAAGCTTCAGCCTGACTCTGGTATCAATTCTGCAACCATGACTGCCTTATCTGGCCTCAGTGAGAGTGGATGCCCTTACCCTAGTGGATACTTGATAAGTAAGCAGGGCCTGGGGCTCACCTTCTTAGAGGAGAAGAGGAAAGGGGATCACAAAGGGTCACTGTGAGGGGGTAACCAGGAGGGGCCAGCATTTGATGTAAATAAATAAAATAATTAAAAAACAAAACAGATTAAAAAGTTTATCTCAAGTGGAATGACCTCAAGTGCTATTTTGTTTCTATCACTTTCTTATTTAGCACAGGACACCGATTTTGGAGAATAAACTGGACAGAATTAATAGATAGTACAAAACAGTTTCCTAAGAAAGAGTCAGTTTTGTTATTTTATAACATGTGCTGGTGAAAATATTTACTGCTTATCTTAATATATCTATATGTTACACAATTGAGAAAGGAATTTAAATTTTTCTCACAGTCTTGAAAGACTAAAAAAAATTAAAGAAATAAAGAACAATTATTTCTTACATATGACTCCACATTCCAAATGTGCTAAAAATTTTATCATAAAAATATAAAAATTATAAACAAACAGTAATTTTTATTGTACATACTTTTTGTACTGTCTTCATCAAAATTTGTAGCAGTTTTTAGAAAAATAGAAAAGTATTGTTTGTGACATTGTCAAAATTCTTATTCTACTCCATAACAGCAAAGAGAAAAACAACTTGATCAAAACTAGTTATCGTTGTTATTTACCAAACAAGAAGAGGGAATGTAACCAGCATACTGCCCTGTCCCAACAATAATATTGCTCGACCTAGCATGATCTCACACAGGTATAACTAGAAGACACAAATATTTTATCATAGGCTTATATATGTATTAAAACTCCATTATCTTATGATTCATTTAAGTGTGGTTGATTATACTGTCACTTTTATGTCTTTACAGAAAATAATGTGTGACATAACTATATAGACACATTAATTATGCAGTATATGTCAAAATGGCATGAGCCACCCAATGTATACAGATGAAAAGATGTCAAGATTGTATAGTTTTATAGGATATCATAAAATACCAGCAATCTGAGTCATAGAGAGTCATAGATACTATCATGATGCTTCTTTCCAGAAAAGCCGTCACTGCTCTCGCTTGTGTGATTTGTAATAATTTATTTCACAGGTTCTGAAGAAGGAAAAGGCCTCCTTCATTTATGACATGGTAATTTTATTTCATTATTTGTTTATTAATTTTGTAATGTTGAACATAGATCTATATTCTTGCATATGCTAAACAGTTGCCTAACCTCTGAGGTCCATTCCCAGGATCTCCTGTGGTCATCAAATAGTCCTAAGATATTTTCCCTTTTTTACTGTTCTCCATTGGTACAGTACATCTTATCTCCAGAATACATTATGAAGTGTTAAATCCATTCTTTGTAAACATAAGTCATTTTTTAATGCTTTTTTCCATTTTCTCACTTCGGTCTAGATAAGATACACCTGCTTTTATTTGAAAGGGAACAAACATCAAGCAAATACATTACTCTATGAATGTGGAATTGTTGAATTAATAAATTATGAAATTACTAACAATGTTAATTAGAAATATAAGCAAAATTGCTTTACTAGTATGTTTTGTGAATGAGAGTAAATGTTTCCTATAGTTGGCTGAAGGTAGGAAATTACCACTTAGATGTATAAAATGTGATATCTCATTGTCTTAGTCAGGGTTTCTATTCCTGCACAGACATCATGAACAAGAAGCAAATTGGGGAGGAAAGGGTTTATTCAGCTTACATTTCCATACTGCTGTTGATCACCAAAGGATGCAGGACTGGAACTCAAGCAGGTCAGAAAGCAGGAGCTGATGCAGAAGCCATGGAGGGATGTTCTTTACTGGCTTGCTTCCCCTGGCTTGCTCAGCCTGCTTTCTTATAGAATCCAAGACTACCAGCCCAGAGATGGTCCCACCCACAAGGGGTCTCACCCCCTGGATTGCTAATTGAGGAAATGCCCCACAGTTGGATCTCTTGGGGGCATTTCCCCAACTAAAGCTCCTTTCTCTGTGATAACTCCAGCTGTGTCAAGTTGACACAAAGCTAGCCATTACACTCATGTTATTATTTAATCTTAAATTTTCAGTCTATGCCTTTTCAGCATGACATAATAATGTTAAATGTATAGTAGTGGCACATATATATTGGTATAACCACAGCTGTCTAATTGAACTTTGGATTCCCTCAAAATATACAAAAATGATATTAAATTTTATTAAATACTAAATTTATTAAAATTAAACAAAACAATTTCACTAATAAATTTTAATATAACTAATAAAACTAGTGGAAAATAGCCACAAATTTGAAGTAGAATATTGAGCAGTATATTAAATGATTTGGACAAAATTCTAGACTAATTAATTATCTAATACCATATATTTAGCTTTGAGAACAAACATACAACTCATATTTACAAGTGTCATACTATGCAGGTTATATTTTAAAATACACACATACACACAGACATACACACACACACACACACACACACACACACACACACACACACACAAAGACAAATATGTGGATAACAACAGGCAATGAATGATGGCCAGGAGTTTGAAAGAGAACAAGAAAGAACATATGAGAGTTTTCCAGGGTGGAAAGGGAAAGGGGAAATAATGTAATTATATCATATTTTAAAAGAAAATCTCAAAGGTACACCTTTCAAATCTCTTAGCATTCCATGCCCTTGTGTTTCTTGAGCATCCTGAGCCTTCTATAATATATTACTTTATCTGTTTTATATGTCTCCTTCCACAAGGGTAAAAATGTTTAATTCACAAAAGGCGCTAACAGGTAGGGGAAATGGGGAACATGACCAAGTATTGGGGGTGAGGAATAAGGGGAGAAGCCCTAAGGGCCAGCAAAAAGAAAAGAAACAGGTAGGAGGTAGGGGAACCTTCTAGAATATACCAGAGACCTGGGAGAAGAGAGACTCACAGGACTCAGAGGGAAGGACTTTAGATAAAATGCTCAATAGTGAGGAGAGGTAACTTGTTGAGTCTCCCACCAGTAGAAAGACGGGGTATCAAGTGGAGGGATGGGGTTGTCATCCCAGTCAAAAATGCTGCCCCAGAATTGTTCCTGTTTAAAAGAACTGGAGGGGCAAAAATGGAGAAGAGACTGAGGGAAAGGAGGTCCAGTGACCAACCCAAATTGGAATCCAGCTCAAGAGGATACTCCAAGGCCTGTAATTTTACTGATGCTATGGTCTGCATACAGACAGGAGCATAGCTGCCCTCTGAGAGGCCCAACAAGCAGCTGAAAGAGCCAACTACAGATACTTACAACCCAAAATGGACAAAGTCAGGGACCCCTGTGGTTGAATTATGGAAGGGCTGGAAGAAGCTGAGGAGGAAGACCATCAGTATGAACTAACTTGCACCCCGGAGATCTCTCAGACTCTGAGCCACCAACCAGGTAAAATACAACAGCTGATTTGAGGCTCCTACATATATACAGCAGAGGACTGCCTGGTCTGGCCTCAGTGAGAAAAGAAGCATCTCACTCTCAAGAGACTTGGGGCCTGTCTGAGTGTGTACTGGAAGGGGAATAAAGATTAATAATAATAATAATAATAATAATAATAATAATAATAATAATACAAACAGTGTAGGGGAATTGAGGGCTGGGATGTGGGAGTGGTGGGTGGATGGAAGAACACTCTCATAGAAGCACGGTGAGGGAGAATGTGAAAGAGTGTTTCTGGGATGGAGGGAAACCAGGAAAGGGGATAACATTTGAAATATAAATAAAGAAATTATCCAATAAAACTCATAATAATAATAATAAATGAAAAAATATGAAGCAGGCATGTGGTAAAGTAAATAAAACAAAAGGAGCTAAGGGATGTAGAAATTCTGCTAGAATATTTCATCATAGAGCACTCATCTGGGCTGGTGATTTAGTTTGATTGACAAGAGTCAATCAGGGAGAAAGAAAGTATATAAGGTTGTGAATCCACAGCAGGAAAAAAAGGAAATATTACATCCATTCATTAGGTTTTTCTAAGCAAATTGAGGTTAATTCAGATTAAAAGATACAGATAAAATATTCAACCAAACCACATTTAGTAAGGAGCTATGGTTTAGAGAAGAAATTAAGATTCCCTCTTGTTTGCAAAGGTCAACATTAATTCTACGAATACCAACTAATTAGGTGAAATGATTTCATTATGAGGACTAGGATGATTTCCTCAAAGGTCACTGATATAAATGTTAAGCCTATTTAAAAAATTGTCATTGCAACATCTGTAATTCTCTTTGACCAAATATCAGGGTACTATGAACTGACCGAACTTAAGCCTTACATGTAACATATATCATTTTCAATTGTTAATGCATCAACTATTAACTCTGTCTCTAATCAATTATTTTAAGAAATAAATGGGGAAAATCATATATAAAGGACCAGGTGTGGATAATTTTCCATGGTAACTGTGTAGTGTTAAGAAAACCGTTTGCTTGCTATTTATCTATTGTCCCCAGATAACAAGTTTTGTGATAAATCAAAGTTTAACATCTTCTTTGATGCAATCAAACTTCTGTCAAATAAGTGTTTGTTCCCAGTATCAGTGAATGTAGAAATAATTCATATGACATTAAGAAATGTGTCAGATAAATATCTAAATGAGTTAGAATCCCTTATTTCTTGTTTTTAGACAACTAAAAAAAAACAGGGTTGAGGACATAAAATAATTTCCAAAGGTACTTTATTGTATCCAAATAAATATTATAGTACAATTATTAATTAGATTCAACTGAGTAAATCATAATGATGATCAGCACTGCTAAGTAGCTACAGATATCATACCACACTTAGAGTCAAAGTCTTCTTGTAAATAAGTCCTACATAATTCTCCAAATTTTGTAAGTTTATGTGTACGTAATTCTTCAAATTTTGTAAATTTATGGGTAAAAATAATTTCACCCATAAATTATAACACAACTACATATCAGATACTACATGTTATGTTTATAATTTTAATTAAAATAAATAATGACCTATTAAATTAGGAATAATTTATAAAAAAATAATTTAAAATCATTCAAGGCATAAATCAATAATGATGGAATTAAGTTAAACTCAATTACATAATATTATAATTAAGCAAAAAAAGTTCTATAAACTTGTAGCATTAAAGTTTCCATAATGTCAGCCAAAAATATTTGACTGAATCTAGGTTATGCTTCTGTAAGAACACATACTGTAGTAGGAACAATCCAAAACTGCAAAAGCATTTTAAAGTGTAGTAGAATCCCCTATAAAGATGGCACATCATTCACTTTAGCTTGCTTGACATAATTTCTTTAAAAGAAGATACTGAATTAGGTGTGTTTTGAGGAACTCTAGATTCTTGTTTCCCATAAAGAGTTACTCATTGGTGTGTTATGTGGTGTGTGTGTGTGTGTGTGTGTGTGTGTGTGTGTGTGTAAAATACCTTCTTTCAATAAGTTCACAACAGAAGTCTCAGTGATTGATGCACTGTCTGATGTTCCTATTCTGTAGTTTATTTACCTCCTTGTTTTCCGGTCTGAGTACCTAGACCTTACATGTGGGTTTGGAATTACATGTAATACAGACACATTTTTAGCCTTTTCTCATTTTCGTTTTCCACCAGATACTCTAACATTCTTCCTGTAAAGTTTAGAGTGGTTTGATAGCAAGAACTATGTGGCCAGCGCAGAAAACTCCCTACTTCTATTGGGCTTGTGCCAAGAGAAGCAGAAGGGATGAACAAGAGTTATTAAATCCTTTTTAGTGAGTCTCATTTTTAGAACCACACTAGTGGCCTTCATTCTAGAATGATAATTCCATTCTTTCTTCACAAAGGCCCGCGACTTCATGTAAGCTACAATAACTCGCCTACCTTCTTTAGCTGCTAATTTTCACACTTCTCTGAAAAATTTCTATGACTATATTTTCTTTATAATTTATTCATTTTTACTTATTTATCTGTGTATTTAAGCATGTGCTATGTCCATATGCACGCTCTGGTTCACACGGGCCTGTGAGCATAAGGACATCTACAGAGATGTCTAGTTCCTCCTCTGTTATTCTCCTCGTGGCTTCGCACTCAGTTTGGAGGTCATCTGGTTGCTGGTAAGATCTGCTGCTTCTCCTAACTCTAATTTCTGTATCGCTAGGATTACAGGCATGTATGCCTCAGCTTTATACTTGGGCACTTGGATTTATAAAACAGCTTCCTGAGGTCTGGGATTAAAGACATGTATCACCACATTTGGCATTGTAAAGAGAAGCTTTTCTGTGTGGGTGCTGTCTACCCTTATCTGTGGGAATAAGGGTATTAATAAAAAGCATCTAGAAAAAAATCAAGCAAAATGCGGGTAGTAGATTCTTGCCTAAGATTTATGATCTCATTAGCTTTAGTCTGCTAGGTTTTTAGTATAGGTTTCAAACCTGGAACAAATGGCTGAGGTGACTATTTAACATATCAAAGCAGACACTGACCTGAAAGTTCTCCATGAATCCCTAAATCCCTACCTGCTTCCTGGCCATACTGGATGCCATACCCGCCCCCTACCATGAACCTTTTAGAACAAAGGACAGGGATTCTCTTCCTTACCTAATTCAACCATTTTGGTTTACTGTTCTTTATACTATTTTTGGTCTCCTGTCTTCTGCACCTGATTTCCTTCTCTCTCCTCTCCTTTCCCTTCCCCATCTCTTCAAATGACACAGTTTAGTATAGTTATGACCACTCTGAACTCTCGCAGAGGTCCCTGCCTCTGGCTATGCTCTCTCGCACAAATCTACAATAAACCTTCACCTTCACAATACCTAGGGGCAGTAATGTCCTTTCTGTTATTTTTATATATTTCTATTTTTCATTCAGCAACAGGCACATTTTCCTTCTGGTTGAGTGTGTCAGAAGTACAATTAAACAATTGTTGTCTATCACGAACATAAGAATGCTACTTAATTGCACCTTTATGGTATTCTTGGCATGCTGGTCATTGTTGTGTTTCATGGGTGTTGTTGTTGGGTAGGGATATTAATTGCTTTGTTCTTTTTGACAGCTTGCATAGGGTTTTCTAGTGTCGCAGAAGACAGACTGCAGGAGGAAGGCTTTGATGTTAAATCTAGCTCAAATAATACAAGTCCCATGTAATGACTGTACAGTGTCTTCATCAATGAGACTTACCTTCAACCACAAAGAGGCAACCAAGGGAAACAGTGATAGCCTATACTGTTTTTGACAATCACTTGGACTACCCTGACCAACGATTCAAAAATTAGGATCCTCTTGCCTAGTATTGGGGAATTTCTTAGTCTATTTTTCTTGTCAGGAGCATTATAAGCCCAAATAGCATAGCTTCCACAAATACATATGTAATGCATATATTTTATGGATAATTTTAGGTAAATATAACACAAAATGATTCCTTGAGGCTTTATTCAAAGTAGGTGTTGCTATTGTCCCTCGTCCCTCTTATTTCTATATGACTTCCTCCTCATTCCCCAGGTCAAGCCCTGATCTCAGACCTGATGTGCTTCCTGCTTTGTATTACCTGCATCCTGCTATTCATACATGAAGAACAATCCCTTTCTCCCTTTATATTTGCAGTTACTCCTTGTTATATAGGCACATCTGAGAATTTGGAGTTATGAACTGCATTAGAAAGATGTCCAATACAACATTCATCATTTGTCATTCTGGGTCTAGATTATTCCACTCAATATAATCTTTTTTAGATTCACTCATTTGCCTGCAAATTCCACAATATCACTTTTCTTTTTATCTGACTAATAATCAATTTTGCATATTTGAACATTTATGTTATTCATTCATCTACTGAAGGACATTTATTGAAGGAATAACTTAGGTTGTTTCATTTCCTGAATGGGATGAGTGGCAAGGAACATACCTGAGCACACATCTATAGAGTACAGTGTTGAGCCTTTTGGGCATTTGGCAAGGAAATGTATGACTGGGTCATATTGCAGAATGATTACTAAATTTCCCCTTTTATTAAAAATAGATTCTTGGGAAACAGGCTGTGCACTACAGATCTGTGAACTTGTTTGGTAGCAGCAACTAAACTCAGAAAACATCATGGCAGAGCAGGTGAACCTGAGCCGGACCCAAGTGTGCGGGATCCTGAGGGAAGAGTTGTACCAGAATGATGCCTTCCACCAAGCTGATACACACATATTTATCATCATGGGTGCATCGGGTGACCTGGCCAAGAAGAAGATCTATCCCACCATCTGGTGGCTGTTCCGCGATGGCCTTCTACCTGAAGACACCTTCATTGTGGGCTATGCCCGCTCAGGACTCACAGTGGATGATATCCAAAAGCAGAGTGAGCCCTTCTTTAAAGCCACTCCAGAAGAAAGACCCAAACTGGAGGAGTTCTTTGCCCGTAACTCCTATGTAGCTGGCCAGTATGATGATCCGGCCTCCTACAAGCACCTCAACAGCCACATGAATGCTCTGCACCAGGGGATGCAGGCCAACCATCTATTCTACCTGGCCTTGCCCCCAACAATCTATGAAGCAGTCACCAAGAACATTCAAGAGATCTGCATGAGTCAGACAGGCTGGAACCGCATCATAGTGGAGAAACCCTTCGGGAGAGACCTGCAGAGCTCCAATCAACTGTCGAACCACATCTCCTCTCTTTTCCGTGAGGACCAGATCTACCGCATTGACCACTACCTGGGCAAAGAGATGGTCCAGAACCTCATGGTGCTGAGGTTTGCCAACAGGATCTTTGGACCCATTTGGAATCGAGACAACATTGCTTGTGTGATCCTCACATTTAAAGAGCCCTTTGGTACTGAGGGTCGTGGGGGCTATTTTGATGAATTTGGGATCATCAGGGATGTTATGCAGAACCACCTCCTGCAGATGTTGTGTCTGGTGGCCATGGAAAAGCCTGCCACCACAGAATCAGATGATGTTCGTGATGAGAAGGTCAAAGTGTTGAAACGTATCTCAGAGGTGCAAACTGACAATGTGGTCCTTGGCCAGTATGTGGGGAGCCCCAATGGAGAAGGAGAAGCTGCCAATGGATACTTAGATGACCCCACAGTACCCCGTGGGTCCACCACTGCCACCTTTGCGGCAGCTGTCCTCTATGTGGAGAATGAACGGTGGGATGAGGTACCCTTCATTCTGCGCTGTGGCAAAGCCCTGAATGAACGCAAAGCTGAAGTGAGACTGCAGTTCCGAGATGTACCAGGCGACATCTTCCACCAGCAGTGCAAGCGTAATGAGCTGGTCATCCGTGTACAGCCCAATGAGGCAGTATACACCAAGATGATGACCAAGAAGCCTGGCATGTTCTTTAACCCTGAGGAGTCAGAGCTGGACCTAACTTATGGCAGCAGATACAAGAATGTGAAGCTCCCTGGTGCCTATGAACGCCTCATCCTGGATGTCTTCTGTGGGAGCCAGATGCACTTTGTTCGTACTGATGAACTCAGGGAAGCCTGGCGTATCTTCACACCACTGCTGCACAAGATTGATCGAGAAAAGCCCCAGCCCTTCCCCTATGTATATGGCAGCCGGGGCCCCGCAGAGGCAGATGAGTTGATGAGGAGAGTGGGCTTCCAGTACGAGGGGACCTACAAGTGGGTGAACCCTCTCAAGCTCTGAGCCCTAGCACTTATGCCATCTGTACTCTGCCCCCTTCTGGCCACCCTTTCTGCATCTGCCCTTCTTACCGTCTAACCCTATATTAGGACTATTGGCCCCATATTGGAAGAACTTTGGGACCATAGGCCTTAGATACACATTCTAGTCCCTGGGCTTGGGCCACTGTTCTGTCCTATGCTGCTGCCACTGCCACGGCCACTGAGCCCAGCTACATTCCTCAAATAAATACCAGGCATTCAAAACTCATTGTAATGTTTCAGGGCCACCACTGGCCCTATCTGAGCCACCCATCTTTCCATAAGACCTGAATCACCTCTTCCCCTCCAGCCTCTACAGAAAGAATGCCTAGCAGTCTGTCCCTGGACTCCTTAAGACAGGAGTTAGGAACAATGGGGAGGAACCTTAGGCCTCAGAGGGACAATGACCAAACCAGACTTCCCAGAGGATATGGGCAAACTCTTCAAAGCTTGAAGGAAGTGGTCAAGGATACTCATGTGAGAGCACCTGCCCATGGCCACACTAGCCTCGGTGCTACTAGACATTCCTCCTCACCAGCTGGAAGAGACCTCATGCTGCCTAGCAATATTTTGGGGGCTCTAGATGTCCCCTAACCAATTCCATATTCCATATTCAACCTCATCCCACCTATGGGCAGCCTCCGTACCAAAGGAAGGTAAGAGCAGCAGCTAGAATTTCCTACCTCAACCCTGCCATTAAATCCTCAAATCAGTTAAAAAAATAAAATATAGATCCTTTTCTCATACAGTGTATCCTAATTACAGTTTCTCTTTCTCTATTCCTCTGGCTCCCTCTCTACCCCCCCTCCCATATGGATCCACTCCCTTTCTGTCTCATTAGAAAAGAACAGACTTCTAAGAAATAGCAACCAAATATGACAAAATAAAATATAATAAGATAAAACAAAACCTATCACATTGAATTTGGACAAGGCAAACCAACAGACGGAAAAGGGCACAAGAGAAGGCACAAGAATCGGAAAGCCACTTATCAGTACACTCAGACGTTCCATAAAAATACTGAAATGAAAGCTGTAATATCTATGCAAAGGCTTTGGGGCAGACTTGTGCAGGCCACGTGCTTGCTGTTTCATGATCTCTTAGTTTCTTGGATTTTTTTTCTTACTTTTGTTGTTTTTGTTGTTGTTTTCCTGACATCCTCAAGCTCTTTGTGTCCTACACACTTTCCCATACCTGACTATTTTCATAATAACAAGTGTCTAGGCTTTTAAAAGACAAAAAATAATTGAATTCATAAGAAATCATTTGGAAGTATCTATTTTATTGTTGCTATAACCTTTCAATATGTGACTATTATTTGTTCAATTAAAACTTTGTGATGGTTTTACTTCTTCCTAGCTTTTGCATTTAAAAGTAGTCCTATAATTTTGCAGATGTAATTTATGTACTCTTGGTGATTCATAACTGACAGTGGAGCCCACAAAGGAAGCTTTCTATGAAATTTTCAGTCTTAACATACTTCTAGTTATTGATACTTTTAGGTTCTATAAAGTTTCAGCTATTTTCGTTGCCCCTAGCATGAAAGTAGATGAAGGCTTAGAACCTCTCAAATGACAAATGGTAAGCTTTGGGGCTTTGGGGGTTTGCCAGTTCTCATTTATAAAACTGAACTGAAAATGAGAACTCAATTTAGTTTTAAACTGAAATTGCATTTTCTTTTGAGTGAATGACTTCAATAGTTTCACAAGCTTAAGAGACATAAAACATACTCATTTCTTTCTGTAAACTGCCCTTCTTTGTTTTTCTCTTATGTCACTGCCTTGTCATTTGATTTGGATGTTCTTCATATCAGGGAAATATTAAACTTATGCTGGATATAGTATATATGTATATTACATATAATATATGCATATATTATATTAATATTTGCATGCATATGTATTTCCGTGTGTGTGTGTGTGTGTGTGTTTTATGGTTTAAATATAGATAATTACTTCAAGTGTCTTTATTTTGAAGGTTTAATCCCCAAAATATGTTTATTAGAAAGTACAGTGGGTCCTTAAGACACAGGACTTTGGGAGATGTCATAATCCCATTGAAAGCAATGGAAAGCTTCCTGCATTACAATCTGAAAACCTGGTTAGATATAGTCTCTAAATATATGTGTTTCTCTAATGAGCTACAAAATTTTTCATTGACATTACAAATTTATAAGCCAAATAACTATCTTGACTTCAAAAATAACTCTCAGATAATCCATTAAAGTAGCAGAGAGCTTGTTGATACAATCTAACAACACATTTTAACGAACACTAAATTTGTATGTTACTATTATGAAAATATGAGTTACTTCATGACATTATGGAGTTTTTCAAGACATGTAGTTAAGTAAATATGCCTCAAAATTTCTGGAGTAAATTAAATTGTTAATTTTTGGGTGCTTGCCGGGCAGTGGTGGTGCATGCATTTAATCCCAGCACTTGTGAGGCAGAGGCAGGTGGATTTCTGAGGCCAGTCTGGTCTACAGAGTGAGTTCCAGGACAGCCAGGGTTACACAGAGAAACCCTGTCTCGAAAAACCATTAAAAAAATGGGAGCTTATCTTTGTTTACATTTAATATCACTGAAAAAATTAGATTGCAACCTGTAAGCCATCTGTAACTCAATGCCCATGTACTATCTTTTATTGTTCCTTCAAATTTATATATTTTTGTTTCTAACATCTTGAATCAATTTTCCTTCTTGGTATTCATTTTAGTGCTTTGCATATATAGAGATACTTTCTGAATGACAAACATGTGATGTACATTAGAGAATAATTATCAGAAATCAATTTACAGAACAGCTTTGTAGAAACAAGCTTCTGTGTATATTTATGTAACCAATATTTGATACAAAATGACAAATGTGATTGCTGTGTGTATCATCATATCAAAATCAAGAAACTTCTTTTTGTTGAGACAGAATCTGCACTTAATTTAGTAATAACACAGATATTCTACATTGCTACAAGTATGACACACTTAGATACTCTCATATGTAAACATAAGACTGGTATCAAATTCTACTGTATATAATTAACTCCAATGCATAAATTTATATTTTATTTCATGATGTCATATTTTTCTTTTGTAGAAATAGACAGTCTTGTCAAATTTTGTAATATATTTTATTCTGTGCATTAACATTTAGGGTCAAGCAATCTTCCAATGTTCATGGAAGAAATATAGATGCTGGATAAACTCACTTTAATAGAGGATAGATTAAGGCATTTTAACTTTATATTTTCAGTTTTTAGAAAGCAAAATCTATGAAGGAATAGCCTGGAGAGAAAGGCATCCATGTATTGCCTTTCCCAGCCTGGTCTACAAATTGAGTTCCAGGACAGACAGGGCTATACAGAGAAACCCTGTCATGAACCCCCCTCCACAACTGACCCCCCCCAAAAAAAAACAGAAATTTTGATTAGAAATGAAAAAATACCTTTAAACACAAAATAAAAATTAAAAACCATGTTCAGAGTTAAAAACAACGTTTCAGTTGAAGAATTAATTTAATTATTTTTCCTCACTAGAAAGATAGCTGACCTAATTTACTTTTTTGTAGATCAATCTTCTAACATTTTAATTAGAGTTCTTAAAAAGCTTTCAGCATTTACAGTTCATTACAATAAACCAAATTCTCTGGACACTACTCTAATCAGAAATTCTGTTCATGGATCACAACATCATATTAGTGCCAAATTACCAACTGGTGCAAAGATTAATTAAAACGGTGCTGTTTCTGATAAAGTATTTCTTTGCTTCACTCATCCTGTGTACATAACGTTTTCCTGAGTTCTAAGATATACAGGATAATTCAACAATTCCAAACCCTGCAGGCATTATATTAGTGTAAATTATTTCCTTTGAAAGTAAAATTTAAAAACATCACTTTTAGGGAATAATAGTTATCAATGTCTCTATAATCATTTATTATGTATTTTTGATAGTATAACTGTTTTTGAGAGTCCATTAAGGATTTGAAAATTAAGATGTTTAGTGATTAGTTTTAATAATGTTATTAAAACAAATGTGAAATTGCATTTAACATGAAGCAGAGTATGTTATTTCAAGCATGACGTTACTAAATAAAATGACATTACTTTCAGTTATGGTTGAAAATATTTTTCATATATACTGTGTGTAAATATGCAACTTTGCAGGGATTATTCTCGTAATTTAGGGATTTTTTGTTAGCACAGAAAAATTTACTGTTTTATGTGTGTGTGTGTGTGTATACACACAAACAAATATAGTACATATACATTTATACATACATATGCAAACACATACAAATACAAATACACATCACTCACACACACACAAACACACACACATATGTATGATTACTGCTCATGTTTCTTTCTGTGCTGACTTTAAATGTCTGTGTAGTGTATGGTTCTAATCTTCCTGCCTTCATATCCCTAATTCAGTGATTATGGATGAATCTCCACAGCCAGAGTATGTCCTGCTGGAGGCTGTATGGATAATTTCATGGTAACAAGCCAAGTACCCTTGATGACTGAAATGCATCCCGAATTCTGGAATTTTATTTTTGATATTAAAAATGTTATCATTGTTTACTTCTGAAACTACTTATCTAAGCAAGAAGACACATGCCAGCTTTTTTTCACAATCACTAACCTATTTTTTAAAATATTAAAAAAACCTAATTCTCTCATTTCAACTTATTCAGTAGTTACTGTTACTAAACAAATTAAAATATCTTTATGCTCCTTTATTGACAGATCTATTATTGAGCTATCTCTGCAATGTTTTAAGTTACCTTATATGTGTATTAGTTCATAACAAATTTTGATACTTTTCACTATTTTATATTTTTTAAGAATTCTATAGATATTTTCACATATTTTTATTTTAAATCTTTATTTGATCTGGTCAATTAAAGCAAACACTTAGCAATATAGTCCTGCTCTTATATTTTTTGAGAATTGTACAGAATTTCATATCAATAGGTAGCATTTAAGATGTTTAAGGAAATAAAGTAAACTGTGTCAGTAATAAAAATTTGATTCTTAGTTGTATTTCAAGATCAATTTGTTTAATATTTTCAAAAATTTTATTATAAATATGTTTCAGATACTTCAAAGTTAAATATATTTACTTCTAGTTTTATCCCAAGTCTAATAATTTTACCTATTTTCTATTTTGCTTAATTTTAACTAACCAAACTTTTCAGCACTGACAATAATAACCACAAAGGTTATATCATTTTTTCCTTTGGAGATTTGTAGTTTATACCCCATCTCAAACACTGTTGAATTTGCTTTTATTCTTGTCATTCATTCATTTCTCCTTTTAAAAATATGTGAGTTTTACTTTATCAAAAGTTTTCTTTAGCTACTATATGCTTTTTTAATTGATTAATTTTTAAAATTAATTTATTTTTATACTCCATGTTTTTATGTAGGATTTTATTGAAAAAATTAATAGTCCTTATGAAAGTGCTTATGCTCCCTTGCTACTTATTCATATCTGCGAATGTTCCTTTTCCAATCATTTTCATTGCTTTATTAACTTTCTTTGTAACATTGTGTAATTTATAAATCAAGCACATTTTTCATCAGTGTCTTTATTATCAATATCTATTTTCCCCTAATATTGGGTTCACTGAACAACCTTTTAATATCTATTATAGTTTTAATCTTTAAGATTATTTGATGTTGGATTAGTAAGGCATTATTTGTTGGTAGATTGCATTACTCTCATTGTTTTTGTTTGTTTGTTTACTAAAGGATTCCATATCTTGCTTTCATATATTTATCTTGAATGAAGTTTGTCATATGGCTGACAATGCTCACCATGATAGCTTTGTCTACCCAAATAACTCCCTTGCACTTGGCATGAGAAACCTCAGTTTGAGTTGGTCAGGATCCTCTAAATGACTCCCAAACCACTACAGTCCATTATTCTTTCCCTTGTTTTTCTTCTTAGATATTAAAGGTAGTCTGGACTGCTAGTGACTGAGGACACTTAGAACACAGGGCTCAGATTATTAGACAGATAGAATCTGAAAGTATCCTTCTTTTAATTTAGAATACATAGTATAAGAAAGTACCAGCTGGAAGAAAATGAAAGCTCACAGAAGTGAATGTAAGAAAAAAAAAAATAAACCTTTTAACTTAGAAAGAAATCAGTACGAAAGAAAATCCAGGGACAAAGAGGAGCAGAAAGCAAACTGTTTCTTGTTCCTTGGTTGAAGACTGCATTAAACAAGATGCTGTAAATGAGACAGAACTCCTTCTTCCATTTCTTAAAATTAGTAGTAGTCTAAATACTCAATTTAAGAAATCATAATGCCAATGAAGGAATTTCTCAAAATATAACCATTTTCAGTGATGAAGCTAATCATGGAACATATTGTGTTGTAAGACTCATGGTCATAAAATGACTGTTTTATTTTTCCTTATTAAGAAAGAAATTATCTTATAATTAGCAAAATAATTTTCAGAGCTTTTAGTATATGTGAGATAGTAAAATTAAAAAGCTGCAATATTGTAATTTCATTATCAACCCATTATTAACTTATTCTTTGCAGAAATGCATGGTAGATTCAAACATAGCCAACGCTAGATTGTAGTCATCTTTTGATTGCTTTTGATCTTAATGTAATATCTGAGTAGATTTAAAATTTTAAGATTAAAATTCAAACTAATATCAGAATTAACAACTATTTCTAAAGCTATTATTAACCTGAACTATTTATGAAATTACATATTTCACAACTGTATTGTTCTATACTAAAACTAAAATTAATTACCTGCATTGTTGGGTATGAGAGGTCATTGAAGTTACAGGACTCACTTTGCACTAATATTTTGCATCCTAGTTAAGATTTCAATATAAAAATAGATTCTGCTAAATAAAACTAAGCACTGTAATCCTAGTTTTATTTTCACATTCACATAATGAACAATATTCCTTGCCATGAATTAACTGGCATGCACTTTCCAAATAAGATTCTTAATTACAGTTGACACTTTTGGGCTTAGAGAGAGAGGAGCAGCCATCTGGTTTAAAAATTATACTAGCCAGCTAAGAACTCAATGAAAGAGACTGTGAGGCAATTACAAAGATATTTTAATTCAATGCCATGCTTAACAAGATAAGAGCTTGAGTCTAACAATCTATTTATTAGTAGGAATTCTGCAATACTTAGAGCTATGTCTTTGTATAGATTCAATGACTTCAATATAAAACCAAATCAAAAAAAAAAAAAAACAAGAAAAACACTAAAACACTGATTAATAAAGATTATCCAGAGGGTAGGCATAGTCCCTGATTATGGGAAGGGACCACACCTTTATCTTCAAAATATTAATCCACAATTTTTCCTGTCTAAAGGAAATGCAGGGACTAAGAGTGAAATAGAGACTGAAAGAAAGGCCATCTGGAGATTGCCCCATCTAAGGATCCATCCCATTTGCAAACAGCAAACCCAAATTCTATTGCTGATGCCAAGAAGTGCTTGCTGATGGGAGCCTGGAATGGTTGTCTTCTGAGAGGTTCTGCCAGAGCCTGACCAATACAGATGTAGATGCATGCAGCCAATCATCAGACTGAGCATGAGGACCCCAAATGGAGAAGTTAAGGGAAAGACTGAATGAGATGAAGGGGTTTGCATACCACTAGGAAGAACAATAATATCAACCAACCAGAAACCTAAGAGCTTCCAGGGACAAAACCACCAACCAAAGAGTACACATGTAGGGACCCTTGGCTCCAGCTCCATATGTAGCATAGGATTGCCTTATCTAGCATCAATGGGAGGGAATGTCCTATGTAAGTTTTATGCCCCAGAGTAGGGGAATACCAGGACAGTGAGGGAGAGGTGGGTGGGTGGTTGCAGGAGCTCCTTCATAGAAAGGAGGAGGGGATAGGATAGGAGGTTTGTATAGGGGAAACCAGAAAGAGGAATAAGTTGGATAATATTTGAAACATAAATAAAAAAAATAAACAATAAAACACACAGATACACTCACACTCTCTCACACACACACACAATGCTTTTTAGATTAAAAAAGATAAAACAATAAGCAATATGTCAAATTTTTTTTTCCAGAAAACTTACAGGTTCTTTCAAAATAAGTTAAGCTTAGAACATATAATTTGGTTGGTGGGATTGCAAGCTTGTACAACCATTCAGGAAATCAGTCTGGTGGTTNCTCAGAAAATTGGACATAGTACTACCGGAGGATCCAGCAATACCTCACCTGGACATATATCCAGACGATGTTCCAACTGGTAATAAGAACACATGTTCCTCTATGTTCATAGCAGCCTTATTTATAATAACCAGAAGCTGGAAAGAACCCAGATGTCCCTCAACAGAGGAGTGGACACAGAAAATGTGGTACATTTACACAATGGAGTACTACTCAGCTATTAAAAACAATGAATTCATGAAATTCCTTGGCAAATGGATGGATCTGGAGGGTATCATCCTGAGTGAAGTAACCCAATCACAAAAGAACTCACATAATATGCACTCACTAATAAGTGGATATTAGCCCAGAAACCTAGAATACCCAAGATACAATTTGCAAAATACATGAAACTCAAGAAGAAGGAAGACCAAGGTGTGGACACTTCGCCCCTTCTTAGAATTAGGAACAAAACACCCATGGAAGGTGTTACAGAGAAAAAGTTTGGAGCTGAGAAGAAAGGATGGACCATCCAAAAACTGCCCCACCTGGGGGTCCATCCCATAATCAGCCACCAAATGCAGACACTATTGCATACACCAGCAAGATTTTACTGAAAGGACCCTGATATAGCTGTCTCTTGTGAGGCTATGCCAATGCCTGGCAAACACAGAAGTAGATGCTCACAGTCAGCTATTAGATGGAACACAAGGCCCCCAATGGAGGAGCAAGAGAAAGCACCCAAGGAGCTGAAGGGGTCTGCAACCCTATAGGTGGAACAACAATATGAACCTACCAGTACCCCCAGAGCTCGTGTCTCTAGTTGCATATGTAGCAAAAGATGGCCTAGTCGGCCATCATTGATAAAAGAGACCCTTTGGTCTTGCAAACGTTATATGCCCCATACAGGGGAACGCCGGGCCCAAGAAGTGGGAGTGTGTAGGTAGGGGAACAGGACGGGGGAAGGGTATAGGGGACTTTCGTGATAGCATTTGAAATGTAAATGAAGTAAATACCTAATTAAAAAGTGGAAAAATACATATAATTTTGAGTAGGTGTGTGTGTGTGTGTTGAAGGTTCAAAATTTAGTAAAAATAAGTGAATAAGTCATGACAAGGGTGCTTGACATCTTTTCCTAATTGGGTTCTCAAGATAAATGATTCAGCATTTATCAGTCCTCTCACCAATGAGGAACTACAGGTTACTTTACAAACTATTCTTAACATAGTAAAAAATTTAAAAACCTCAAATTATGATCACAACATTTAAATACTGTGGACATTTTGTTAAGGATTATAATTATATTTGTAAAATGATAATCTTAAGAAGACTTCACTGAAAGTGGATGTAAAATTGTGTTATTTTTCTACTGACCAATGAATAAAACAATTGTTACTAATAGAAAGATAGGAAAGACCCAATTCATCACTGACTGAAGAATGGCATTGGAAAGAGGATATCAATTGACTTCATTATTAACAAAATATATCTTTACATAGTGTAGTAAATGCTGTGATGTGTAGCATTACCAAGATTTCCTTTGTGTCTGTAGACTAATTCAATTTCAAAGAAAATATGCCATTCAATTAAGTAAATAAAATAAACCTAGGTATGTGCTTCAATGAAAGGGACTAGGTCATCTCCAGCCACACTGATGCATGTTATTTAGTACATGAAAGTAGATAAAGACTGGGGAATTCTAAAAGTACCCCAGGAAAGGAGACAATTACAGATGATACAAAGTGTCTTGTGGAACTACACAGTGCTGGAAATCTTTATTTTCAAAGTGGCACTGTGTGAAGAAAACAGATGTTCACTGGGAAACAGGTTAGAACTGCCAAATTCCAAATTCTGCAATTCTCATGGTAAATGCAAACCTATGGAATCAGAAGACACTTGGGTAAACACTTTTGTGCTTAAGGAAAATGAAATAGAATTTGCAGAAGAGTCACAGTTGCCCCATTCATTCTGCACCTGATCTCACAAAATATAATGCCCTATATAATGATTTATGTAAAACATAATAAAACAATCTAGTATGTGTATTTTATTTTATGGTAATATCTTGTTTCATAAACATTAAACCTTACTGTTTAACACTTACAAATATAAGTAGAGTTAAATATTTGATTGGGTTAAATATTAGGAATCAGTTAAAAATGGAATATATATTTTGATAATGGAACTGTATAGCCAAATGTTTAAGAAACAAGGGTTGGGAGAGGGCACCATGCCACTGTTACTTCCGAGCTATCTTTTCTTTGACAATTCAGTCAGCTCATGGTAAGATAAAATTACATCAGTTCTAATCAACTACATTTCATTTAGAAAGTAAAAAGTTAGATTGAATATTGCCTTAAAACCAAAGACTAGAAAAACTACTAACCATCCTTTTGGTTTGTTTTAGTCTGTCATCGACATATGCTCCACATGGTTAGATTAAATTCCTCTAAAGTTTTATCTTGTGACAAAATGTGATTAACTCCTGATCATTACAAACACATTAAATAACAATCATTGATGCTATTTTGACAGCTCTAAAGAATTGTATGCTGATTTAATGACGGAGAACCTCACTCAGCATTATTTCTAAGTGTCGAATTGATCCTTGGAAGAGAGACTGGTAATTTGATTGTTCTGTAATATACCAGAGCATAATTTTGGAAAAAGAAATCATTTTATGAAGAAACTAATGGCATGCAAATGAACCTCTTTATAGGATGTTAATAAAATTTGAAATACATTTCTAAAATTAAGAAAAATAACATAAAGTAGAACACATTAAGAGGGAGAGGATTAAAAAAATATTATGGTACCTTGCCCAGGAAGACAGTAGTAAGGAAACTGTATCAAAGAGAGGAAAGGTGAAAAATGTTGGGAGCATGCAGTGCCTTTTCTTGAGCCTTCTAAGATGTATTTAATATGATGCACTACTAAATTCTCACGGATTCTGTAATCACGGTGATGTCCATTTCTAATATCAGAAAAAAAAAACTCTCTAAAATAAGACCTACACCTTTGGAGTAGTGCTAAAACTACAAACATATCTTATAAGCAAGTACACATACACACACACACACACACACACATGCACACATACACACACACATACACACACATACACACAAACACAACACACACACATACACACAACACACACACATGCACACATACACACACACATACACACAAACACAACACACACACATACGCACAACACACACACACACATACAAACTGTAAACAAATTAGTTCTAAGTTAATTCTATTCAACTCTATTGAGCTATTATTTACACCTAGAAGCTATTCTTTCTTTATTGCACTTCCTGTTTTCTGACTTAGTACAGTATTTTTATATGAAATTATGTGGTGTTGCAACTAGTCAATAGTTTGAATTTTCTGAATTGTTTTATACTACTAATAGTGTCAAATCATAAAAATGCCACATGAATTCTCACTACAAATATGCATTTGTTAAAATATATAGGTTTTCTTATATGTAAGCATGTTGTTATTAATACAAGTAATACAAAGTACCAATATTATGCTCACCATAAAATTTAATATTTATTTATCATTCACAGGCTAATAACCTATCTTCCTTAACTTTATTTCTTTCCTTTTCTTACTTTTTTTTATCAGGTATTTTCTTTATTTACATTTCAAATGTTATGCCCTTTCCTCTTTTCCCATCTGAAAATAACCTATCCGATACAACTATCCCTTGAATACCAACACACCCACTTCCACTTCCTGGCCCTGGAATTTCCCTACACTAGGGCATCAAGCTTTCACAGGACCAAGGGCCTCTCCCCCCACTGATTTTCAACAAGGCCATCTTCTGCAACATATGCAGCTAGAGCCATGGGTCCCTCCATGTGTGCTCTTAGGTTGGTGGTTTATTTCCTGGGAGCTCTGGGGGTACTGGTAAGTTCATATTGTTGTTCCTCCTCTGGGGCTGGAAACCCCTTCCCCTCCTTGGGTCCTTTCTCTAGCTCCTCCATTGAGGACCCTGTGCTCAGTGCAAAGGTTGGCTGAAAGCATAGACCTCTGGCACTGACACCCTCTCAGGTGACAGCAATATCAGGCTCCTGTCAACAAGCACTTGCTGGCATACACAGCAGTGCCTAGATTTGGTAACAGAATATGGGATGGACCCGAAAGATGGGCAGTTTCTGAATGGCCTTTCCTTCAGTCTCTGCTACTCTCTTTTTCTCTGTATCTCTTCCCATGCGTATTTTGGTCCCTCTCCTAAGAAGAATGGAAGTATTCACACTTTGGTTTTCCTTTTTCTTCAACTTCATGTGATCTGAGAATTGTAACTTGGTTATTCTGAGCTTCTGTGCTAGTATCAACTTATCAGTGAGAACATACCATTTTTGATCTTTTGTGATTGGGTTACCTCACTGTCTTAGTCAGGGTTACTATTCCTGTATAAATATCATGACCAAGACGCAAGTTGGGGAGGAAAGGGTTTATTCAGCTTACATTTCCATAATGCTGTTGATCACCAAAGGATGCAGGACTGGAACTCAAGCAGGTCAGAAAGCAGGAGCTGATACAGAGGCCATGGAGGGATGTTCTTTACTAGCTTCTTTTCCCTGGCTTGCTCAGGCGGCTCTCTTATAGAACCTAAGACTACCAGCCCAAAGATGGCACTACCCACAAGGGGCCCTTCCCCCTTGATCACTAATTGAGAAAATGCCTTACAGCTGGATTTCATGGAGGCATTTCCCCAACTGAGGCTCCTTTCTCTGTGATAACTCCAGATGTGTCAAGTTGACACAAAACTAGCCAGTACAATTGACCCCTTGTCAACTTGACACACAAACACAATACTAGTAAGCCTCAAACCTTAGTTCTTACTCATCCCCAAGATCTAAATAACTTTAAAAGCCCCACAGTCTTTACATATTAAAAGTTCAACCCCTTTAAAATATCCAGTATCTTTTAAAATACAAGGTACTTTAAAATTCAAGGTCTCTTAACTGTGGGCTTAACTAAAAAATTTCCTTCAAGAGGGAAAAATATCAGGGCATAGTCACAATCAAAGGCAAAAATCAATCTCCAACCGTCCAATATCTGGGTTCCAACTCACGATCTTCTGGGCTCCTCCAAGGGCTTGGGTCACTTCTGATACCATGCCCTTTGTAGCACACACCATGTCTTCTCGGCTCCAGCTCCAGCTTCCTGTACTCCACTGCTGCTGCTGCTGTTCTTGGTGGTCATCCCATGGTACTGGCATCTCCTTCAGTCCTGGGCCATCAATTGCAAATGAGGCTGCACCTTTCCCAATGACCTTTCATGACCTCTCACGGTGCTTTCATGGCCTCAGCTGCTCTGCATGACCCCTTGATGCCTTCAAAACCAGTACCACATAGGTAACTCTTACACATTACCAAGTCCAGC
>NC_034602.1:53067751-53116517 GCF_900095145.1 Mus pahari
CACTAATTGAGAAAATGCCTTACAGCTGGATCTCATGGTGGCTTTTCCCCAACTGAAGCTCCTTTCTCTGTGATAACTCCAGCTGTGTCAAGATGACATAAAACTAGCCAGTACACTCACTCATTATGATATATTTTCTAGTTCCATCCATTTGCCTAAGAATTTCATGAATTCATTGTTTTTAATAGGTGGGGATTCCATTGTACAAATGTACCACATTTTCTGTATCCATTCTTCTGCTGATGGACATCTGGGTTCTTTCNAGCTTCTGGCTACTACAAATAAGGCTGCTATGAACATAGTGGAGCATGTGTCTTTATTAAATGTTGGGACATCTGGGTATATGTCTAGGAGTGGAGTATCTGAGTCCTTAGGTAGTACCATGTCCAATTTTCTAAGGACTGATTTTCATATTGGTTGTACCGGTTGCAATGCCACCAACAATGGAGGAGTGTTCCACTTTCTCCACATTCTGGTTAGCATCTGCTGTCATCTGAGGTTTTATCTGAGCCATTCTGACTAGTATGAGGTGGAATCTCAGGGTTGTTTTGATTTACATTTCCCTGATGACTAAGGATGTTGAAATTTTCTTTAGATGCTTCTCGGCCATTTGATATATTTCTGCTGAGATATCTTTGTTTTGTTCTGTACCAATTATTTTAATAGGGTTATTTTTTATTTTGGAGTCTAACTTCTTGAGTTTTGTTTATATATTGGATATTAGACCTCTATTGAATTTAGGATTGATAAAGATCTTTTCCAAATCTGTTGGTTGCTGGTTTTGTCCTACTAAAAATGTACTTTGCCCTACAGAAGCTTTGCAATTTTATGAGGTCCCATTTTTCAATTCTTGATCTTAATGCATAAGCCATTGGTGTTCATTTCAGGCAATTTTCCCCTGTGGCCATGTGCTCGAGGATCTTCCCTACTTTCTCTTCTATTAATTTCACTATATCTGGTTTTATGTGGAGGTCCTTGATCCACTTGGACATGAGCTTTGTACAAGGAGATATAAATGGATTGCTTTGCATTGTTCTTCATGCTGACCAGCAGTTGAACCAGCACCACATGTTGAAAATGCTGTCTATTTTGACTGGATGATTTTAGCTGCTTTATGAAAGATCAAATGACCATAGGTGTGTGGGTTCATTTCTGGGTCTTCAGTTCTATTCCATTGATCTACCTGCCAGTCACAGTATGAATAATATGCAGTTTGTTTGTTTATTTCTTATCACAGTTGCTCTCTAGTACAGCTTTAAGTCAGGCATTGTGATTTCCCCAGAAGTTCTTTTATAGTTAAAAATAGTTTTTGCTATCCTGGGATTTTTGTTATTCCAGATGAATTTGCAAATTGCTCTTTCTAACTCTATGAAAAATTGAGCTGGAATTTTGGTGAGGATTGCATTAAATCTGTAGATTTTTTTTCAGCAAAATGGCAATTTTTACTATATTTATCCTGCCAGTCTATGAGCAGAGGAGATCTTTCCATGGTCTGAGATCTTCTTCAATTTTGTTCTTCAGAGGCTTCAAATTCTTGTTATACAGATCTTTCACTTGCTTAGTTAGTGTCACACCAGGTTATTTTATATTATTTGTGACTATTGTGAAGGTTGTCATTTCCCTAATTTCATTTGTTGCCTATTTATCCTTTGAATATAGGAAGCCTACTGATTTGGTTGAGTTAATTTTATATCCAGCCATTTTGCTTAAGTTATTTATCAGGTTTAGGAGTTTTCTGGTAGAATTTTTGGGTAACTTAACTATACTATCATATCATTTCCAAATAGTGATATTTTGACTTCTTCCGTTCCAACTTGTATCCCTTTGATCTACTTTTGTTGTTTAATTTCTCTGCCTAGGACTTTGAGTTCTATATTGAATAGGTAGAGGGGGAAGCAACCTTGTCTAGTCCCCGATTTTAGTGGGATTACTTCAATTTTCTCTTCATTTAGTTTGATGTTGGCTACTAGTTTGCTGTATATTGCTTTTACTATGGTTAAGTATAGGTTTTGAATTCCTGGGGTGCTGGATTTTGTCAAATACCATCTCAGCATCTACTGAAATGATCATGTGGTTTTTATCTTTGTGTTTGTTCATATAGTGGATTACATTGATGGATTTCCATATATTGAACTACCCCTGCATCTCTGGGATGAAACCTACTTGATCAGTATGGATGATCATTTTGATGTGTTCATGGATTCAGTTTGCAATAATTTAATTGGTCTGAAGTTCTTTTTCGTTTTTGGGTTTTTGTATAGTTCAGGTATCAGTGTAATTGTGACTTCATAGAATGAAATGGATAGTGTTCCTTCTGTTTCTATTTTGTGGAATAATTTGAAAAGTATTGGCATTAGGTCTTCTTTTAAGGTCTGATAAAATCTCCACTAAACCCATCTGGTGCGGTGGGGGGGGGGGGTGTTAGTTGGAAGACTATTAATGACTGTTTCTACTTCTTTAGGGGTTATGGGACAGTTTAGATCATTTATCTGATCCTGATTTAACTTTGTTTCTTGGTATCTATCTAGAAAATTGTCACCTTTTTTTCCAGATTTTTCCCGTTTTGTTGATTATAGGCTTTTTTATTAGGATCTGATGATTTTTTGCATTTCTTCGGTTTCTGTTGTTATATCTCCCTTTTCATATCTCATTGTGTTGATTTGGATAATGTTTCTATGCCCTCTGGTTAGTTTGCCTAAGTGTCTATACATATCTTGTTGATTTTCTCAAAAAACCAACTCTTGGTTTGGTGGATTCTTCATGTAACTCCTTTTTCTTCTACTTGGTTGATCTCTGCCATGAGTTTGATTATTTCCTGCCATCTACTCCTCTTTGAGATTTCAGATATGCTGTCAAAGCTGCTAGTGCATGCTTGCTCCAGTTTCTTTTTGGACGTACTCAGAGCTATGAGTTTTCCTCTTAGAACTGCTTTCATTGGGTCCCATAAGTTAGGGTATGTTGTGGCATCATTTTCATTCAATTCTAAAAAATCTTTAATTTCTTTCTTTCTTTCTTTCTTTCTTTCTTTCTTTCTTTCTTCTTTCTTTCTTTCTTTCTTTCTTTCTTTCTTTCTTTCTTTCTTTCTTTCTTTCTTTCTTTCTTAACCAAGTTACCATTGAGTAGAGTGTTGTTCAGCTTACATGTCTGGGCTTTCTATTGTTTTTGTTGTTATTGATGACCAGCCTTAGTCCCTGATGATCTCATGGGATGCATGGGATTATTTCAGCCTTCTTGTATTTGCTGAGATCTGTTTTATGATTGATTATATGGAAAATGTACCATGAGGTACTGAGAATAAGGTATACTCATTTGTTTTAGGATAGAATTTTCTATAGATATCTGTTAAATCCATTTGGTTCATAACTTAAGTTAGTTTCACTGTGTCTCTGTTTATTTCTGTTTCCATGAACTTTCCATTGCTGAGAGTGGGGTCTTGAAGTCTCCCACCATTACTGTGTGAGGTGCAATGTGTGCTTAGAGCTTTAGTAAGTTTTATTTTATGAATATGTGTACCCTTGCAGTTGAACCATAGATGTTCAGAATTGAGAGTTCTTCTAGGTAGATTTTTTTCTTTGATGATTATGAATTGTCTTTCTTTATCTTTTTTGATACCTTTAGGTTGAAAAATCAATTTTATTTAATATTAGAATGGCTACTCCAAGTTGTTTCTTGGGACCATGTGCTTTGAAAAATTGTTTTCCAGCCTTTTACTCTGAGGTAGTATCTGTCTTTGTCACTGAGGTGGGTTTCCTGTATGTAGCAAAATTTTGAGTCCTCTTATATATCCAGTCTGTTATTCTGTATCTTTTTATTGGGGAATTGAATGCATTAATTTTAAAAGTTATTAACCAAAAGTGATTGTTGTTTCCTGTTATTTTTGTTGTTAGAGGTTGAGTATGGTTCATGTGGCTATCTTCTTTTTGGTTTTTTAAAATAAGATCACTTTCTTTATTTTCTCACTGAGATCAAAATCTTTATCTCTTTTCAGTTTCTTACTTTTGCAAAGGATAGAAAGAGGGTTGAGCATATAACAGTGTATGCTCCTTTTGCACAGCACCCAAATTTGGTTTGTGGCACACACTGCAGATGGCTTACAGCTACCTTTTGCCACAGCTCTTGAAGAAACTACTCACTATAGCCTACATGTGCACTCTAGTCATGTACACACACACACACATATACACACACAAAATTTGCATGTATGTGGATGCACATGTGGACTTGTGCACACACAAACACTTATCTTATTCAGAGTCTTTAACAACTGTTTTGAAATCTTTAAGATTTGCATACCTCTGTTTTTTACAAATAAAGAAAAAGAATTACATGTTTATAGAGCAGAAGAGTATATTTTATTAAAAATGCAGTTTTAGAAACTTGATTTATAAATGAAATATAATTTTAATCACATACTATAAAACCCTTTGAATAATATTAAGACAGTGATACAAAATTTATATAGAAAGGCAAAAATAAGTTAGAATAACCATGTCAACATTAAAAAATTACAAAGCAAGGTAAACTACTCCTACATGGCAGGATATATTTAAATCTACAGCCTTTACAATATTGCTAGTTCTGAGAAGGAATAGTTAAATAGTGAAATTGAAAACAATGCTTAGCCTCAAAAAAAAAAAAAACAAACCCTCAAATAGAAAGAATCAATTGAATTTAAAAAATGATCAAAGACAATAAAATGGATCAAATATGATATGTTTCACAAATGTACCCGCACAGCTGTATATATATATATATATATATATATATATATATATATATATATATATATATATATATAATGCGGGAGAAAATAAAAGTTCACAGAGAAACTCATTTCCGAAACATACTAGATAAATGTAAATTGCAATTTATAAAATTTCTGAAAGATATTATAAAAGAAAAACAATGAGCCTAAGGATGATATTTTGACCTCCACTCCCATGTTTTAGATTTATGTATAATATTTTTACCTTTATGCAGCAAAATTAACTATAGTCTGCTTGATGCCCCCAAGTATCAGAAAAGGATATCAGATTTCATTTCACTTCTTTAAGAAAATAAAATTCAACACACTAGAATAAACAGGCTCAGATTCAGGCCTATTTCCAAAAGTTCATGAGATAGAGGACTGCTAGTTCAATTACAAAGAACCTTCATCCTCGAAAAAAATCATTAGCAAATAATTAGGGAAATACATTAATAGCTTCTCAGACAAAACATATAGATGTGTGTGCTTCTTTAAGGTCATGAAAATATCTTCAGTAATTTATTTCATATTGAAATTAAAATTATTTAAAGGGCTTGTTGGCATATACTGCTTAAAATATTCAATATATTCCAAGTACGGATTCTATTGTTAATCTGAGCATGATATTGGATGTGTCTGGAAATTTAATAGCTAGCTGAGATTACAAAGACCTTATTTTAGAAATAATTAGGTAAATTGTACAATCATATATGTGAATTTCAAAAAATTGAGAATGTCTAATGTTGATAACCATGGGTAAAAACTGAACCATATCTTGTGAGTCCCTGAACCCATATCTTCATAAAGAGATGAAACAAAGTCACAATTTATAAAATGGACTATATAATCTTTGACCAATACCAAAAAATTGAAGGAATAAAATACTTATAGTATTCTTTATTAAAACATTTGTAGATACATGCTCAAAAATGTATAGATTGCTATGAATTAAATAGAATGCTGAAATACCAGGCAATCTCTTTTATTGTTGAAATTTTATTTATATAAACAAAGAAATATGAAGTGTCCTTCCTCAGTTCTCTTGATAACTTTCGTTTGACAGTCTATTGGATATTAGAATGGCAACTCCTGCTTGTTTCTTGAAACTGTTTTTTTTTTGGGGGGAAGGCTTTTTTCCAGTCTTTAATTTGGAGGTAATTTCTGTCTCTGTCATTGAAATATGTTTCTTGTATGCAGCAAAATGCTAGATTCTCCTTGCATATCCAGTCTGTTAGCTTATGTCATTTTATTGGGGAATTGAGTCCATTGATATTGAAAAATAGTAAAGACAGATAATTGTCAGTTCCTGTTGTGTTTGTTGCAATAGGTAGCATTATGTGCATATGATACTCTCTTTTAGAGATGATTAATTTCTTGCTTTTTCTTTGGTGTAGGTACCCTCCTTGTGTTGGAGCTTTTCTTCTAGAATCTACTGTAATGCTGGATTGGTAGAAAATATTATTTACATTTGGTTTTATCATGGAATATTTTGTTTTTTTCCATCTATGATGACTGAGAATTTTGCAGGGTATAGCAGCCTGGGTGGGCATTTGTATTTTCTTAGGGTCTGCATAACATTTGTCCAGGTTCTTGTGGCTTTTAATATCTCTGTTGAGAAGTCTGGTCTAATTCTCATATGTTACATGGCATTTTTCCCTTACAGTTTTTAATATTCTTTCTTTGTTCTCTGCATTTAGTATTTGCATTATTATGTAAAGAGAGAATTTTCTCTTTTTGTCCAATCCTCTTGGTGTTCTGTAGGCTTGTTGTGAATTTTTGGCTATCTCTTTCTTTAAGTTGGGAAGTTTTCTTATATGATTTTGTTGAAGATATTTTCAGGTCATTTGAGCTGGGAATCTTCATGATTTTCTTATTATTCTTAGGTTTATTCTCTTCATTGTTTTCTGGATTTCCTGGATGTTTTGTGCTAGGAGGTTTTTTTTTTTTCTGTTTTAAATTTTCTTTGACCATTGTGTCAATATCTTCTAAAATATCATCTATGCTTGATAATAATAATAATAATAATAATAACAATAAACAAAAACATGAAGAGAAAACAATTTGAGCTTTATGTCAAAAAGGAAGAAGATAGTATTTCCTTGCAAATCAAAACAACCTTGAGATTCCATCTCATACCAGTCAGAGTAGCTAAGATCAATAATTCAGGTGACAGCACATGTTGGCAAGGATGTGGAGAAAACGGAAAACTCCCCCATTACTGGTGGGATTGCAAGCTTGTACACCCACTTTGGAAATCACTCTGGCAATTCCTCAGAAAATTGGACATAGTGCTACTGGATGATACAGCAATACCACTTCGGGGAATATACCCAGAAGATGTTCCAACTGGTAATAAAGACACATGCTCCACTATGTTCAAGCAGCCTTATTTATAATAGCTAGAAGCTGGAAAGAACCCAGATGTCCCTCAATAGAAGAATGGATGCAGAAAGTGTGGTACATTTACACAGTGGAATACTACTCAACTATTAAAAATGATGAATTTATGAAATTCTTGGCCAAATGGATATATCTGGAGGATATCATCCTCAGTGAGGTAACCCAATCACAAAAGAAGTCACTAGATATGTATTCACTGATAAGCGGATATTAGCCCAGAAACTTAGAATACCCAAGATACAATTTGCAAAACACAAAAAAAACAAAAAGCAGGAAGACCAACCTTTGGATGTTTCACTCCTCCTTAGAATAGTGAACAAAATACCCATAAAAGGAGTTACAGAGACAAAGTTTGGAGCTAAGATGAAAGGATGGACTATCCAGAGACTATCCCACCCAGGGATCCATCCCATCATCAGCCACCAAACCCAGACACTATTGCACATGTCAGAATGATTCTGCTGAAGGGACACTGATATAGCAGCCTCTTATAAGGCTATGCCAGTGCCTGGCAAACACAGAAGTGGATGCTCACAGTCAGTTATTGGATGGAACACAGGGCCCCCAATGGAGGAGCTAGAGAAAGTACCCAAGGAGCTAAAGGGGTCTGCAATCCTACAGGTGGAACAACAGTATGAACTAACCAGTACCCCCAGAGCTCATGTCTCTAGCTGCATATGTAGCAGAAGATGGCATATTCAGCCACCACTGGGAAGAGATGCCCCTTGGTCTTGCATACTTTATATGCCCCATAGAGGGGAATGCCAGGGCCAAGAAGTGGGGATGGGTGGGTAGGGGAGCAGGGTGGGGGAGGGTATACGGGACATTCGGGATAGCATTTGAAATGTAAATGAAGAAAATATCTATTAAAATAATTAAAAGAAAAAAATGTGTATTTCCTAGAAGTTCCACTGAAACACATTTGGAAACTTGAATGAGATGGCATGTAGTAGGAATGATAAATAAATCAGTTAGATTACAGATAGTATTGATTTGACTTCTATATACAGTCATCCAGTTTGAACAGTAACATTTATGGAAGATGCTATGTTTATTTTCCCATCATGGTATAGTTCTGGTTTCTTTATTAAGACTAGGTATTCATAAAGGTGGAAATATATGTCTTGGTCTTCACTTTAATTTTGCTATTCAATGTGTCAGGTTTTATGCCCATAAAATGTAGTTTTTGTTACTATATCTCTACAGTACATCTTGAAAGCAGGAATAAAAAGACATCCAAATTATTACACTGAACAGACACAAGTTCAAGTGCTTCAAAGATCTCAATATACAAATATATACTATGAACCTGATAGAAGAGAAGGAAGACAAAAGAAAAAAGGAAAAAACCAACAAACACAGGCACTAAGACAAGTGGAACTTCATGAATCTGAAAAAAAACTTCTGTAACAAAGGAGAAGCCTACAGAATGAGAAAAGATTTTTAACAATTCCATGTCAAATAGAGGACTAATATCTGAAATGTAAAATAAAATTAAGACAATAACAATAACAACAAACCCCAAATAATTCAGTTTTTAAAAATAGGGAACTAGATTCTCAATAGATGAATCTCAAATGGTTCAGAAACATTTAAGTAAATATTCTACATTCATAGGCATCAAGTAAATGCAATGCAAAATTGCTCTGAGAATCTACCTTACACCTGCCAGATTGACAAGGATCAATGGCACAAGTGATAGCTCATGCTGGTGAGGGTGTAGAATAAGAGGACACCCTCTATTGTTGGTGGGATTTCATACTTTAATAACCACTATGAAAATCGATATGATGGTTTCTCAGAAAGTTTGGAATCAATCTACATCAAGACAAAACTATATCACTAGTGACACATACCAAAGAACACTTCATCCTACAATAAGATCACTTGCTCAAATATATACATTGTAGTTTTATTTCTAATATCCACAAACTGAAAACAATCTAGATGTTCCTCAACAAAAGAATGGACAAACAAAATGTGGTACATAAAGTATTTCTCAGTAGTTAAAAAAAATAGGGTAGATGAAAAAAATCATCTTGAATAAGCTAACCCAGAAATATAAATGTTGAATGTATTCACTTACAAATATTAGCCTTTAAGTAAATGAAAACCTAGCTAAAATCCATAGAAGCCAAGAAGTTAGATAAAGAGGAGAGGTCTAGGAGAAACAGATTTTTTTTTCTGGGAGGGGGAAATAAATAGATTTTAGTGGTTTATAACAGAATAGAATATAAGGGGGTGGGCAGGCAGTAGGGAAGATGGGTTAAAGAGATTGTGGGCAGAAACTGTTAGAGTTGGGGGAGGCATTTGTGGTGTGTCCTGGAAATCTAGTGCAGATTAATCTTCCTGTAATCTGTGAAGATGATTCAATTGAGGACTCCTAGTAACTGGGGATAAGTAGTCTCAACGGCCCATATCTTTTAGTTAGGAAAGGCTTCCAGTGGTGAATTCAGTTCTTGTACAAAGGATACATAGAAATCCTCAAAGAACCCATGCTGTTGGTAAAATAAAAGGTTGTCCTCTGCAAACTGACAGAAAGGTTCCTATTGTTGACAGTAATACCACACAACTCACTGAACATGAAAAAGTCCAGTTGCTGCCTCCATGAAACCTTCATACCTACTTCTAGACTATTTTGTGGAAAGCAGTAAAACACTCACACCAAACCATCCAAAGTACCTTTGACTTACAATCTGTACTTCTTAAAAACTATGCTAGTGCATCGCATCAGCGAACAGAACGTGTAAGAGTAGCCAACTCATGTCTGATTTGATCTAAGGCTCACTCCACAAGAAGGAACCCATCCTGGCCATGACTTGGTAGACCAGGAGCCGGAGACTAGACAGCCCAGAGACCAAGAGTAAAGGCACACATGACTGGTCTTCATTTAAAAAAAAATAATAATAAATTAAGTCCTAATGATTCTTCTATATTCATAGACCAGTGCCTTATCTAGTCATCATCTGAGAGGTTTTCTCTGGCAGTAGATGAAAACACATTCACAGACCCACTTCTAGACACCATCTCGAGAAAGAGTCTAAATTGGAGGTCTCCATCAAATCCATCCCCTCGTACCTCAGGGAATTCTGAGGAAGCAGTGGCAGAAAGATTGTAAGAGATAGAGGGATTAGAGGCTGCCAGGACACCAGGACCTTTTAATCAATTAACCAAGGCACATATGAACACATAGCGACTGAAACAGCAAGCGCCCAGTCGATATTGTTCTATATCAAGTCCTCTGCAGATATATTATAGTGTTTAGCTTAGTATTTTTATAAGACTCATTACTGTGAAAATGTGTGAGTCTCTGGCACTTGTGTCTGCTCTTGAGTCTTTTCATCTTATTAGGTTGCCATGTCCAAATACAATATCCTTGTTTTTATTTCATCTTATTGTATTTTATTATATCATGTTTGGGTATTAATGCTTTTAGGCCTAATTTTTTTCTCTAACTTTAGACAAAAATAAATGAATGAATTCAGAGGTGTAGAAAATTTGAGAGAGGAATTCAAAGGAATCGGAGGAGGAAAACTGTAAAAAGATATATTGTATGAGAAAGGAATATATTTCAATAAAATGCATGATGTGGAAAAAGTGGATGGTATTGATTACCAAGACATAAATTAAAAATAATTTGCTTAGACAATCTTTTACAGTGTGAATGCAAACAATGGTCTTTTGAATATCCCTCAGTAATGATTAGAAAATTAGTATAAAAAATGTACCAAACACACAAAAATTGTCCCAAATTCTATGGCAAGTGACCAAGTTAAAAAAAAATAACCAAACTTAATGTTGAATAACGTGAACGTGAACCAGTATTTCTGAACTTGTCAAAGTATTTTCCTAGATTTTTTTATACTTCTATCTAGATTTGCTTATACAGTGAACTACCAATGTGACTGCCTACCAAAATGGAAAGTTAGCCTGGTTCATTGAATCACTAGGATAATCTTGTTGATATATTTCTAATAATTAACCATCTGTGAGAAGATACATTGACTAATGCTCGACATACAACACTAGAAAAATGATCATTTTTACAATGTGGGTATAGTGGACTAAATGAAAGATTTTTTTATTAATAGTCACACTTTTCATAAATTTTATGAGTTAATAGGGCTCAATTAATGTTGCCAAGTGGTGTGCTTCTTGTACATGTCTCTGGGGCAATGTGAAGTTGAGAGGAATGTGTAATGAATGGTTTAGCAGTTATACTGAAATCCTAGTCATTAGGAGATGGGTAATTAATGTGCATCTGTGTTAGGCTCATGGGTGCTCTCAAGACCCTGATGTGTGCAAAAAAAGAAAAAAAGAAAAAGAAAAAGAAAAATTATGATAGTAGCAAGGAATTACAGCTTTTTTCAATTTCTTGAAATTTAGATCTACATCTGTCTTTAATTAGAAGGAATAAATTCCCATTAACATCATTAGGCAACACACTATGTTTGGTTAAGGCATATATGAACTGTGAAAACTAATTTCAAAACCTCAGGAAGTCTCATGGCATCTTTTAATCTCAGAAGAATGTTATATAATAAAATAAAAATGAGCTCTACATAGCAGTCCACAGAACACTTCCTTATTTTTTATTTTTGGTCACTTTCTAAATATGTGTGAGTGAAAAAAAAATTTATAAAAGTGCCAGGTACTTTACAGAAACAAGCAGAGAGATGTAATCATGAAACCAATGTAGTAGACTCAGTATATAAAAATATACATATATTAATGACAATATCTCGTAGATTACTAAAATACAATCATCATGGATGTTACAGATGACTACTCGGTTGATGCCCTAGTTTCCAACAAAATTCTAATTAAATTGCTTTTATCTCCTGAAGCAGAGTAACAGTCCATATTCCTCCTGATAATAAAATATATCCTTGGGACAAGTAGTATGTCTGTATTTTTTAAATGAAACTGTCACGATTTAATTAGAATGCAAGAACACAGTACTGGCTTTTAAGAGACAGATCACTCTCTTGCATGTTCTTGTTCAGAGCCCCACCAGAATTTTGCTTTCTGAGAAAGTAGCTGAGAGTTTGTACTTGTAATTAAACATTGCCTTTATGTAGAGTTTTAGTGACATTCTGCCAATTATTTCATTGAGATATTATCTAAAAAAAAAAAATGAGGATATCCCCATTTCATGTGGAATTGTACTAAAATTACTATAAGCTAGAAAGATAGCAATATGAGCAAAATTTGAATTTAAGGTAAAAATGTTTAGCGTCAGACATAGACAAGCAAGTACATATAAGATGGATGGGAGATATTTTCACCCCCATAAAATCATCCAGATTGTTTTTGATGTCAGGTTTCTAGTAAAAGAACAAGTTTATGTACATTTTTCCAAAGTTATAATTACTGCTTAATAGTCCGTCCACTCATTCTGAACATACTACTATGTGTGGCTAGATGTTGACTTAGTTCTTCTTTTAGGTTTTGTTTGGTTGTTCTTTCAAAACTCTCTATAAAGTTCCCCCAAAAGGCCTAGATTAATTTAAATAACCAGCAGAGATCTTTTCCTCTACATTCAAACACTCATTGATTATTGTTGTCACTTGTATCTCATGATGCATTGTATCATTTCACTTCCTCAATGTATGTGAAGGTGTGTTTGTATATCAGGCTTGCACAGAAAGCACTATTATCATCAACCAAACTTTCCAGGTTTGATTTACATTTCATTACTGGTTAAAAATATAACACATAAGCTGGTCATTTATATGTGTTCTATTGAGAGATGTTTACATAGATATTTAGCAAAATTTTAATTGTAGTTATTTTTAATGTTCCTTTTACTAATATGAGCTCCTTACACACTTGGTACTAACCACAAGTCAAATGCTGAGATCGCATTGTTTTAGTATTATTATGTATGTTATTGCTGCTTTACAAAATGCTTCGCTCACTGGACAAGTGTATTTTTGTTTTATATTCATGGCACTATTTTTCACAACAACTGAGAGAAAGACTCAAATTACCACTGAAATCATAAATAAATGTAGCATAATTTCACAGTTACTCGGTGTATACTGTTCATAATGACAACCGGTACTCTGTGAGAATGTGATAGAATCTGGAAGATATTAGAGGTAACTGTGAAAAATCAAAACATAACTCAAGGAGGAGAATCTAAAGTGTGGGCTCTATAAGAATTGTAAAAAGAAGCAACTTCATAGCAAATTAGTAAATTTAAAATGTCTTTGTGTTCTTTGCTCTTAAAGATACAGTGATACACAGAACAGTGATTGTTAGAGACTGTAGGTGGGGGAAGATAACAGGTAGGTTCAAAAGTAAAATACTGTGGTTTAATAAGATAGTTAAATTCTAGTGTTGTATTCCACAACAAATGAATATAATTAACATTAAGGCAATATAAAGTTTAAATTTAAAGCAAAGGATTATGGATATACTCATACAAATTTTTGCAAAACCCAGCAAGATGCTTAAGCAAATAAAGTCACACAGAACTAGTACAGATGAAAATTGATTCCCAAAGCTCATGTGGTAGAAAAAGATAGCCTATGCCAGCAGATTGTTTTCTGAACTCCACACAAAAAAACACCCACACATAAATAAATAAATTTAATAAAATGTTTTAAATTATACAGGTGTGGGATAAAGGATGTATTAATTCCAGTGATATGATCATTACCTGATCCATTTGCTAATCAGACTATAACTTCATACTTTATTTAGGTATGCCTACAGTCAAGTAAATGAAACTAAAATTAAAGTTTAAAATTAGATTAAAATATTTCATTTTAATGAATATTCTGATATATTTGAGTGATTTCTGTAACTTATTCATGTAAATCTGGAAGGAAGAGTGATAGAGATGCCTTGTACAAAATTCTCCAATAATTAATAAAATATTATGTCACAGAAAGCAAAAATATAATAATAACTGATGTGTGACACAAATTAAGATTATTTATAAGTTATCTCCATATTTTATTGCTTTGAGCTGGAATGATTCATTTGAAGATTAGAGGGTGAATTATTTAAAGCATAAATATACTACATGCATATTTTCATCTTGCTTTTATTAAGTATTGCATTTCCTAAACACTAAGGTCAATAGATTTACAAGAAAAATTAAATGAAATTTTCCAGGCACCTGCCAGTTGATCAAAGCACTATGTTTCTGTTTCCTTGCTTCTTTTACCAGAAAGTGTATGAGTTACAATGTTTACTTCAGAACAACTGTTAGAGTTTGGAATAAGAATAAATACAATGGTTTTATGATATCTAGCATAAGTGGATGGAAGCTTCATTACAAATTAAGTAAAATTAAAATGCCTTTGTGTTATTTGTTCTTAAATATATTTCTGCTCCCTCCCTGACAATCCTTGGTAATTTGTCTGACTGTAACACATGACGTAGGAATGAAGAAAGTTTCTGATTCTAATAATGAGGTTATGACATCTTTTTATTTTCAACTCTACCTCTAATATCCTCCAGACCCAACTGTATCAACATGGACTAGAGGATGCCATTATAAATTGTATTCATTGAGCATAGATGCTTTATTATTTCAATGGTAATTGAAGTAGAGATTTGGGCTAGCTTTTGTAGAAAGTGGTACAAATAATTTACAACAAAAAAAAATACATCTGCACAGTAAAGGAAGCACTCTGTAAAGCAGTGAAAACATTATATATAATATTTTCATTATAGCAGAACCATGGATGAAGACCTGCCCATATATATAGCAGAACCGTGGATGAAGACGTGCCCCACAAGTCCCCAATGGAGGAATTAGAGAAAGGACTGATAGGAGCTGAAGAGGTTTGCAACCCCATAGGATGAACAACAATATCAACCAACCAGGCCTCTTTGAGCTCCCAGGGACTGAACCACCAACCAAAGAGTACACAGGTGCAACCCATGGCACCAGCCACATATGTAGCAGAGGATGGCCTTGTGGGGCATCAATAGGAGGAGAAGCCCTTGGTCCTGGGAAGCGCTTGATGTCCCAGTGTAGGGGAATTCCAGGAAGGGGAGGTAGGAGTGGGTGGGTGGGTGTTGGGACACTCTTATAGAAGCAGGGGAAGGAAGAATGGGATAGGGGATTTCCGATGGGAAACCAGGAAAGGGGATAACATTTGAAGTGTAAATAAAGAAAATGTTCAATCAAAAAAATAACAGAAAAAGAAAAAGAAAAAAAGAAGCTCCCATTAGTGTAGATTAGAACTGAGACCACTCAGTCTCAATATACTACTATTTGAAGCTTCTCTTATGTGCCGGATAGTTTTATATCAACTTGAACAAGCTGGTGTTATTTGAAAGGAGAGAACCCCTATAGAGAATGTCTCCATAAGATCTGGCTATAGAGTATATCCTTAATTAGTGATAAGTGGGTGATTTGACTGTTCCTTTCAAGGTGCTGACATCCCAAGCTTGTGTTCCTGTGTTCTATAAGAAAGCAAGATCAGCAATCCATGATGAACAGGACAATAAACACCACCTTTTCATTGTCTTCCTACAAGCCTCAGCTTTTAGTTTGCAGTCTTGATTGAGCCCTTAATTTCTTCAGTGATGGACTATGGCACTGGACATGTTAGCCAAAAAAAAAAAAAAAAAAAAAAAAAAAAAAAGCAAGCATAATGAGGTATTGGTGTGAAAATCCTGACTATGGTTTTATGGAGATTGTAGAATAACTTTGGATTTGACCTGGAAAAAAACATCACTAATGCTGAGAGCTAAGTGAGATATTCTGTAGGAGATTAGAAGATTTTATTTTCCTTATCTGCGGGAAGTGGGTGTGGCCACAGCTGTGGCCATGTGAGCCAAGATGGTGTCCTGGCTCACTGCCAAGCCCCGTGATTTCCTGCTTGTTTACCAAAAACATGATTATGTGCACCTGAAAGATCACGCGCATGATATTGAGTCTCTGGCCTATCAACACTGACGCTCTCTGTGTGCATGGCTCACGTTTAGAACTTACTGAATGCTGATTGGATGATGAGCGATGAGAGACTAGTGCAGAGGGTGGAAGGGGATAAATTGGGCGATTCCCAGAATAGAGAGGGAAGAGCTGAGGAAGAGCTGAGGAGAAGCAAGGGAAGGTGAGAAGCTGAGGTGAAGCTGGGAGAGAGCTGAAGTGAAGCTGAGAAGGAGAGAAGCTGAGAAGCAGAGGGGAGAAGCTGAACTGCTGTAGAGAGCTGGGGTGAGCTGTAAAGAGAATAAAGGAAGCTGCAGTGGGAAGCTGTGAAAGCTGCTCAAACCCTGCCTTGGCATATGTGTCCTCTTTGCCCCACCTCTGCGGGGCAGAGTGTGGGGTTTTCCGACAATTATCATATGGCTAAAAGCCAAAGGAGCCAGTGAGTGGAATATGTTAGTCTGAAAAAGAATGACAGACATCTGTACATATATTTGAATAAGTAGTATCCACGGAGTGACACTATTTAAAATGGTTAGGATAATTAGGATGTGTTTGAGGAAGTGTGTCACTGGGGGGTGGCTTTTCTTTCAAAAGTATATATCAAGACCAGAGTGAGTCTCTCAGCCTAAAGATGAGGATGTAGGTATCAACTACAACTCCAGGGTCTGCCTGCATGCTTTCTTGCTTGGTACCACCATTTTAATGAACTAAGACTCTGAAACAATAAGCAGGCTCCTAATTACATGTTTTGTCTTGCAAGAAGCCCTACAGGAGGAACAATATGAATTATCCAGTATCTCTAGAGCTCCCTGGGACTAAACCAACCGAAGAAAACACATGGTGAGACTCATGGCTCCAGCTGCAGATATAGCAGAGAATGGCCTAGTCAGTCATCAATGGGAGGAGAGGTCCTGTGAAGGTTCTATGCCCCAGTATAGGGTAGGGTACTGCTAGGGCCAGGAAGCAGGGGTGGACAGGTTGGTGACAGGGGCGGAGGGATAGGGGATTTTGGAGGTGAATTAGGAAAGGGGATAACATTTGAAATGTAAATAAAGAAAATATCTAATAAAAGTAAAAATAAAAAAATGAATGAATGAATGAATTTCCATGATCATGGTATCTCCTCACAACAATAAACTGTAAAAGAATAAGAATAGCATTACGTTGTTCAATACATGAACCTGGTATTAAATAAGAAAGTCCCAAAGAAAGTATGGATACACTAATAGTATTCCAATAAAAATAAGAATTTCAAAATAGAATATTTTACTTCAATGAAATATTTACCTATGCAGGTAAGGGAAGCTGAATGATTTGTTGTGCACAGAAAAAAATGAAAACCGTATTCTTCAGCCAGCTTTAAGAAATAAGCCTTTACCAATTTATAGGTTCTAATAGCAGCAAATCATTTTCAGAATATATTTTGGCTATAGGCATTTTGTACTAGGTTGGTTTGACACAAACTCACAATTATATCCCTAAGTGTTACTTATTTGTTCACATCCTATATTTCTACAGCTAAATGAATTGAAAGGAGTTAACAAACACTTATATTTGGAGAAAAAAAGTTTTCTAGACGTTGGTCATGTGGTAAATGTCTCAACATACACTGAACAGTTTTTCTCTGTAACTCTGTCTTGTGTCCTGTAATAATAATTTTCCTCTTGCTTCATTAAGAAATTATTATTCAATAATTGAAAAATGTCCAGACAATGTGCAGCCAACTAATTTCTTGCTCTTGTTTTGTATCATGGATTGAGTATGATAATAATAAAATTACTTTTATGTTTGGTACCATAATTAATCATCCTGAAATTTAAATAATGAGGGACAGTACTATTATGAAATTACATATTTCTGTTTTCCAGCAATATTTTAGGATAAGAAAATGAATACCAGGTTATGAATCTACATTGTTATTGTTAGAATTATTTTTGAATTCTAAGGAAGTAATTCTTTTAGATGATGAATGAAGTTTGTAACAAAAAAGAATATTCAGGAAAGAGCTTAGTTTTACCAAAGAATTGTTAATCTAGTATGCTCTGTCTCCTTCTTTGTCTCTCAGAATGCCTGCTTCTAGCTATTATACTCAAAATCCTTTTTAAAAAATAGTGCCTTAACTTTGATGTTTTAACTAGTGTTTTTTTTCTTAGAACTTTCTTTTCTTTAATTCCAAAAACAGAGTTTGAGTTACTATACAATACAGATATCATAACTTTTGACTGTAGAAATAGACAAAACTGAAAAATTTAACTAAGGAAAAAGTTCCATGCTATCCCTTTATAATTTAGTATTTGATATGTTATCAATAACAATATAGTCAAGGTGAAATAATACATTTATACTGATAGAGTAAATAGGAAGGCAAGAGAAACTATCCTTTGAATTACCACAAATTGTCAAGCTGTAACAATGATCTATAGGGACCTTAATGACTAAGAATATATCAAGCAGAATGAAATGCTGATTTTTGTATGTCTTGCTCTGTCTCATTTGTATGTTTCAAATAGCTCGATAAATTATGCTTAAGTACATTGTATTTCATTTACCATTAAACTAGAATATTTGCTTAATCCAGTGAATACACATCCAGTTTAAAAGATGTAGTGCCCCAATTCTACTGATTTGAGACTCGGAGTGAAGTAAGCTTATTTACAACATAAAGAGAAACAGCTGAGCAAACATCTTAACATCCATTTCTTCTGCATTATACCCGAGTTTAGTTCACTCTATAGTTCCAATGCCCCTCTCTCCATCATCTAAAAGTTCTACAGATGCCACAGAACTTATCTTTCTTTCATCTATATTTTCTAATTATAAATGTAGTGCCAAGTCCGGTTCTACTAGGTACAAACCATGACAGATGGATTCAGAGGAAACTTAAGAAACTGAGCAAGAAGTCCCAACTCCCATCTTCTCAAAAAGGGGAAGAGACAAAGCTATACACCTTCTCCAAATAGAACATACTTAAATTTATTTATTTTAAAATATTCCATATTTTAATTGATTCAATTTGTTTTTTAACAGTTTTATGAATATTTATGGTTCATTCTCGTTATTAACTTGCTTATTTATTTACATCAAACTTGCCTCTCTCCCAGTAGCCCCTTACAGAAACCCTCCCTCCATCTCCACTCACCTTCTCCTCTGAGAAGGTGGGACCCCTATGGGTGCTCTCCAACCCTGGCACATCAAGTCTCTTCCAGGATACTCACATCCTGCCTCAGTAAAGCTAGAAAACCCAGTCCTGCTGCGGAATGGATGCCACGGTTAGGCTACAGCTTTCGACAGAGCCTCTGCTCCAATTGTTGGGAATCCACACATAGACTGAGCTACATATGTGCTTGGGGCCTCATTCAAATCTCTTATGTGTTCTCTGGTTAGTGGCCTTGTCTCTGAGAGCACCAAGAAGTTCGGGTTCATTGATTCTGTTGGTCTTCCTGTGGGGTACCCATCCACTTTATGGCCTTCAAATCCTTCCCCCAACTCTTCCATAAGAGTCCCCAACTTCTGTTCAATGTTTGGCTCTGAGTAACTGCTTCCGTTTCAGTCAGCTCATGGGTAGAGCCTTTCAGAGGACAACTATGGTAGGCTACTGTCTGCAAGCATAACAGGATATAAATAATAATGTCAGGGAGTACTCTTTGCTCATAGGATGTGTTTCAAGTTGGACAGGTTATTGGTAGGACATTCCTTCTGTTTCTGCTACAACTTTCTGTCTGCATTTATTTTAGACAGGAAAAATTCTGTGTCAGAGTCCTGCCTGGCTATGGGCTCCATTTCCAAACTGTTAGTCATCTCGACTAAAGTCACCCACATTGACCTCGGGAGCCTCCCCATCTTGGGTCTCTGTGACTTCATACAGATTTCCTTCACTCCCAACCCCTAGTTGTTGCAGATTTTCATTCATTCTCCTGGACTTCTGACTCTCTCCTCACATCTGATTCTAACCCCCGTTCCTGTCTCTGCACTTTCCCTCTCCTGCCTACTTCCCTCCCTGACTCTGCCTCCTATGACTATTTTGTTCTCCCTTCTAAGTGTGATCCAAACATCCTTGCTTGTGCCTGCCTTCTTGTTTAATTTCTTTGGATCTCTGGTGTATATCATAAGCATTCTGTACATTATGGCTAATATTCACTTGTCAGTACATATCACACAAATCCTTTTGGGTCTGGGTTACCTCATACAGGAAGATATCTTTTAGTTCCATTCCTTTACCTACAAAATTCATGATTTGATTTTAATAGCAGAATAGTATTCTATTATGTAAATGAACCTTATTTTCTGTGACCATTCTTAGGTTGTGAGACATCTGTGTTGTTTCCAGTTTCTGACTACTATGAAAAAAACCTATTATGAACATAGTAGAACACCTGTCCTTGAGGTTTGGTGGAACATCTTTTGAGTATATGGCCAGGAGTGGAAACGTTGGATATTCAGGTAGAACTAGTTCTAGTTTTCTAAGGAATCTAGTTTTCTAATCAGTCAAATAGATTGATTTCCAAAGTGGTTTTACAATGTTTGAAATTCTACCAGAAATGAAGGAGTGTTCCCCTTTTACCACATCCTGGCCTGGATGTGCTATTATATGAGTTTTTGATCTTAGCCATTCTGGTTGGTGTCAGGTGGAATCTCAAGGTCATTTTTATTTTGATGACAAAAGATTTTGAGCATTTCTTTAAGTCCTTCTCAGTCACTTGATATTCCTCAGTTGAGAATTGTATGTTTAGTGCTGTACCCCAGTTTTAATTGGGTTATTTGGTTTGTTTAAGCCTGAATTCTTGAATTCTACATATATTTTGGATACTGGACCTCGGTCAGATATAGGGTTACTTAAGATCTTTACCCAATCTGTAGGCTACTATTTTATCCTGTGGACAATATCCTTTGCCTTATATGAGCTTTTAAGTTTCAAAGGATAATATTTATGAATTGTTGACCTTATTGCCTCAGCCATAGGTGGCCTGTTCATGAAATTGTCTCCTATATTAATATGTTCAAGGCTATTTCCTGCTTTTTCTTCTGTGAGATTTAGTGTATCAGGTTTTATGTTGAGGTTTGATCTACTTAGATTTGAGTATTGTGCATGGTGATGAATATGGATCTATTTGTTTCCTTCTATATATTCACCTATTCAATCAGACCAGCATCATTTGATGACGATGCTTTCTTTTTTCCATTATAAGATTTTGGCTTCATAGTCAAAAATTTATTGTACATAGGTATTTGGATTTATTTTTGTCTCTTTGATTTGATTCCCTTAATCAACCTGTTTGTTTCTGTCCCAATACCATGCAGTATTTATCACTATTGCTCTGTAGTACATTAGGTCAGGGACACTGATTGCTCCAGACATTCTTTTATGGTTCAGGATTGTTTTGGATATCCTGGGTTTTGTTTTTCAATATGATATTGACAATTGTTCTTTCAAGCTCTGTAAAATATTTTGTTGGAAATTTAATTGCATTGACTCTGTAGATTGCTTTTGGTAAAGATGACCATTTTTCTACGGTAATCCCTACCTATCCATCAGCATGAGAGATCATTCCATTTTCTGGTTTCTTCTTCAATTTCTCTATGGGCTTGAAGTTCTTGTCAGAAAAATGTTACATTTGCTTAGAGTTACACCAAGATGTTTAATTATATCTGTGGCTACTGTAAAGGTATTATTTCCTTAGTTTCTTCCTCTGTCCATTTATCATTTTCATAATGGAGGTTTATTGCTTTCTTTCAGTGAATTAAATCCAGTCACTTTGCTGAAGTGGTTTATCATCTATAGGAGTTCTCTGGTAGAATTTTGGTGGTTGCTTATTTATACTATCCTATAATCTGCAAATAGTGATACCTTGATTTCTTCCTTTGTAATTCATATTGCCTTGATCTTCTTTGTTGTCTTAGTGATCTAGCTAGAACTTCAAGTCCTATATTGAATAGATAGAAGACAGGCAGCCTTGTCTTTTCCTTGACTTTAGTGGGACTCCATTTAATGTGATGTTGGCTACTGACATGCTGTACATTGCTTTAATTATGTTTAGGTGTGTGCCTTATATCCTTGATCTCTCTAAGATTTTCAGAGTTAAGGGGTGTAGGATTGTGTCAAAAATTTTTCAGCATCTAATGAGATGATTATGTGATATTTTTCTTTGAGTTTTTCATATGATGGATTATGCTGATGAATTTTAATATAGTGATCCATTTCTGGAATGACCCCTAATTTATTGAATGATTGGTGAATGATATTTTTGATGTTTTCCTGGAGTCAGGTTGTGAGTATTTTATTGAGTATTTTCACATGAGTGTTCATAACAAAAATTGGTATGAGAATGTCTTTCTTAGTTGAATCCTTGTGTGGTTTAGAAGTCAGGGTGACTGTGGCCTCATAGAATGAGACTGAGAGTGTTCCTCCTGTTTCTACTTTGTGGAACAGTTTAAGGAGTGGTCATATTAGCTGTTTATTGAAAGTCTGGTAGAATTTTGCATTAAAATCATCTGGCCCTGGCCTTCTTGCTATTGTTTTCTTGTTGTTGTTGTTGTTGTTGTTGTTGTTGTTGTTGTTGTTGTTGGGAGACTTTTAATGCTTGCTTATATGTCTTTAGGGGTTATGATATTGTTTATTTACCTGATCTTTATGTAACTTTGGTAGGTGGCATCTGTCTAGGAATTATGAGACGGTTTAGTTTACCTATCTTTATTTAATTTTGGTAAGTGGTATCAGCCTAGAACATCATCCATTTTGTTTAGATATTCTGGAATTGTGGAGTATGAGATTTTGAAGTGTGAACTCATAGCTTTTGAAATTTCCTCAGTTTCTATTTTTATGTCTCCTTTTTCATTTCTAATTTTCTTAATTTGGATACTCTCTCTGTGCCTTTTATTTAGTTTGGTTAAGGGTTTGTCTACCTTGTAGATTTTTCCCAAAGAACCTGCTCTTGTTTATTCTTTGTATTGTTCTCTTTGTTTCTAATTGATTGATTACAGCCCTAATTTTGACTATTTCCTGCCTTCTACTCATCTTGGGTATGTTTGTTTCTTTTTATTCTAGAGCTTTCAAGTGTGCTATTTTTTTTGCTTGTATGGCATCTCTCTAATTTCTTTCTGAAGACCTTTAGTGCTGAGTTTTGCTCTTAGCCCTGCTGTTTTTGTCCCACAATTTTGGGTATGTTATGCTATTATTTTCATTGAATTTGAGAATGTCTTTAATTATTTTTATTTTTTCCCCGACCAAATGATCAATGAATAGAGAGTTGTTCCTTTCTAGGATTATTTGGGGTTTCTATTGTTTCACTTGCTTGATTACATTTTCCTGTATGTCTTTAAAGGATTTTTTGTTCCTCTTTAATGACTTTTACTTATCTGAGGTTTGTTTTCCTATATTTCTTAGAAAATTATTTATAATCACCTTTAAAGGCCTCTGATTTTTCCTGAGATGGAGTATATGATTTCAGTGTTGCTTTTCAGGTATATTAGAATATCCAGGGCTTGCTTGGTTTTGATGATGACATATTACATTGGCTTCTGTGATTGTGTTCTTGTGCTTTGCCTTTCGCCATCTGTTTGTCTCTGGTGTTGTCTGGCAGTTGGAGCAGGCCTTCTGGAAGGCAGGTGAAGCTCTGTGTCCCAGGTTTATGCAAACATCCTGGGAGGCAGGAGGAGATGTTATTTGTGGTGTGGTGTGATGATCCTTGACTACACATTAATTTCCTTTTATTTTGTTCTGCAGTTCACTGATGCTCATGGATTTTAGTGAAAGCCATGTATGTGGCTGTTGCACGGGCTTGAAATTATACATTGGAGCTTTCTGGGCTCACCAATTTCCCCTTATAATCCATGTATTTCCAAGATTTTAGCAGGGAATAATACTTATGTGCACTTTCCAGTGTTGGCCATTTAAAACATTATTATTTTTCTACATATTCACTTTATATCCTGTTTATTGTCCTGCTCCCAGTCAGCCCCTCCCACAATCATTTCCCTATTGGCATCCCCTAGTCCTCCTCTGAAAGAGTGGACCCCTCTGGGTATCCCCCACCCTGACACATCAAGTCTCTCTGAGGCTAGGAGCATCCTCTTTCACTGAGTCCAGACAAGGCAGCCAAGCTAGAAGAACATATCCCACTTACAGGCAATAGCTTTTGGGATAGCTGCTGCTCCGGTTGTCAGGGACCCACTTGACCAAACTACAATCTGCTACATATGTATGAGGAGGCCTAGGTCTAGCCCATGTGTATTCTTTGGTTGATGGTTCAGTTTCTGACAGCCTCAAGGATCCAGGTTACTTTATTCTGATGGTCTTCTTGTGGAATTCCTAACCCATTACGGGCCACAATATTTTTTCCTAAACCATGCTAGACTTCTGTCTGCAAGCACAACAGAGTAATCATTAATAGTTTCAAGGATTTGTGCTTGCCATGGGATGGGTCTCAAGTTGGTCTGGTTATTGCTTGGCCATTCTCTCAGTCTGTACTTCAATTCACATCTCTGCATTTCTTGTAGACAGAATAAATTTTGGGTTGAAAGTTTTGTGTATGAGTTGGTGTTTCTATTTCTCTATTGGAGTTCCTGCCTGACTACAGGAAGTGGCCACTTCAGGTTCCATCTCCCCAGTGCTATGAATCACAGCTAAGGACCATTAATTCTTGGGCAACCCCCTTATCCCGGGTCTCTGTCTCTTTCTGGAGATGTCCTCTTCCTCCATATTCCTGTCAGCTCCAGATTTCCATTCATTTTCATGGCCATCTGGCCATCGCTCCTTTCTCCCCACACCTGATCCTGAACCCCTGACTTCCCGTTTTGTGCTTTTGACAGCACAATCTTGTGAAAAATCCAATGCAGGCAACTACAGCTGCTGTAACTTCATGTTTGCAATAGCTGTTTCAAGCCCTGAAAAAAAGCATTTCACATTGATTAGTGACTTTAATTATGTCATTTTAGCTTGTGAGAAATGAGTAGAAGGAAGGTATAAGAGTAGCTATTGAAATGATATGTTGCAAACAGTAAAGTACAGCATGGTAAAATGCCATCCGTTATAGTCCCTGAGTAGAAAACAGAGCAGAAGCCAGAGATGAGTCTAAGTATGGATGGGCTTAGAGACTTAGGTGAAGCTAAAGAACTATATTTAAGAAGAACCAAAATATTCTCTTACCTCTGGTGCTGATATATTGTTTGTCTATGGAAATATATGAATACTTCCTATTTTTGTCTATTTTCAGCAATATAGCTACCTAATTTATTTATTTATGACTTATTGTTGAATAAGTAGTAGCTATAGTGAGAATGAAATATAGTCCCAGTTGTAAAAGGACAAAACTCATATTCACAAAATGTCATTTCAGCTGTCATATTGGAAACATTCTGGGAGGTTTGCTTCATGAGCTAAATAGAATATATGAATTATAAAATTATGACAATGCATTTTATGATGTTACAATGTAATAATATGAGAATAAGAATGTGACAATGTAAATGGATATCAGGCACAGCCTGACTCCAACTTAGGCTTCACAGGAACTTAGGCTTGACCTCTGTCCCAAATAAGAGCTATGGAAAAAAAGTAGAGAAAGGGGATTTGGTTAACATTCTTCGGAGAGCAAATTTAGTGTCCATGACTCCTAGTTCTTCTTCCAGAATTCAGTTTGAAAAATCAAGTGTCAGAAATTTCTTAGACATTTAAGTGGAAATGTCAAATTTTTGGTATGTTGTGATTCTATAGCTTACAGAAGTGCTGGATCAGGAGACAAGATATGTTCACCAGCATGAAGGCAATTTGTGCAGGCAGAGAAATGCATAAACTACAATGGATAAGGATGGAAATCTGCATTCTGAGCCTTCAGATGAACCTTTGTTTTGTAGGGAGATTAGACAGGGAAATGTGAGTTGGATGTAAATGAGATTAAGAAGCCCTTGGGGAAGTAAGGAAACAAAGAGCAACAAAATTTCTAGTTCTGAGTACCGAATAAGGAAGGAACATATAAACAGTATATAAGGAGGAGATATGGAAACACATGCCAAGAAAGAAAATTACATGCATGTTATAAAGTGGAAAATTATCTGTATCTGAATAGTTCAGACAACCACATTAGAAAGACACTTCCTGAGCTCGTGTCTCTAGCTGTATATGTAGCAGACGATGGCCTAATCGGCCATCATTGAGAAGAAAGGCCCCTTGGTCTTGCAAACTTTATATGACCCAGCACAGGGGAAGGCCAGGGCCAAGAAGTGGGAGTGGGTGGGTAGGGGAGCAGGGGTGGGGCGGGGGGTATAGGGAACTTTCTGGATAGCATTTGAAATGTAAATAAAGAAAATAATAATAAAAAATAAACAAATAAAAAAGAAAATATCTAATAAAAAATTTAAAAAAATATGTAACTTTAAAAAATAAAAATAAAAAAATAAAAAGTTCACTGAGCTGAATAGAAAAAAAAAAAAGAAAGACGCTTCCACAAATGGGATGTGCTTAAAATGTTAAAGGAGTGAATCTCTGATAAAGGAAGAAGAAAGAAGCTCTACTTAAAGCTCAGAGTTGCCTGAAATGGTTAGAAACTAATGCAAAAGAAAAGTATACATGTGACAGTGGGCAAGAAGGTTTCAGATTACTACAAAATTGAATCCAAGATTATTTAGAGTGACATACAGAAGTTGTTGATAACTATTAGTGATGTATAACCATGAGGGGATTTCCTAAGTAGAAAACAGTGTGTAAGCTAGACATGAGTGTGAGTATGGATGGGCTGAGAGGCTTGGGTAAAGCAAAAGACAGGTAGTTAAGAGGAGAGAAATTATTCTCTCACCTCTGGTACTGATAAGTTGTTTGGCTATGGAAAGTTATGGATGCTTCCTATGTTCTTTCTTTTTTGTTGCCATTTTGAGCAATATAAATAATTCTCAGTTGAAAATATGATAGGAGAAAATGATGCTTATAATTTGAAGGAATAAAAAACTGAAAAATGCATCAAACATTGAATATGGATTAAAGACATCATAGTAGAAATCATATTTTATTTTTCCTCACAACTCAATAGGACTGATTATTTAATTATAAAAAGTTCATAAGTTCATGAATATACTTACTATTTTTAAAAGGTTAATGATAACCCAAACTTTTCATTTGACCTTAGATTCTAAAAAAAATAAAAACAAAAACTAACAAAACAAAACAAAGACCTTCAATTTCATATTGTCCTAAGTTGTTTTTGTTTTTTTTTTTTTTACAAAAAAATATATTAAAGTTTTCTAACTATGTGAAACATTGAGTGAATCAGCTACAGCAGGGACATGCAAAGACAAGACGCAAACCATTTATCTTAGCATCTCCCAATCCTAAATCATGTGACATCAAATATTATAACCTTCATACATGGGTTTTAGGATATACAAGGCCTGTATAACAGACAGAAAACACATGATAATACACAAAGATAAATCTACAAAGTCTAAATCACAACTGAGCTGTGAAGTAAAAATTTCTGATTTCTTTGGAAACTCAATTGTGTCATGTGATGTTTCTCTAGAAGCTCTTTTATGGGAGGACCTTTGAATTTTATTTTCTGGAAACTGTCTTGGGAGAGGATGTTTTGCTGAAGCAGACACTTAAGAAGGCACATGATATTTGGAAAGAATGTTAATTAGAACCCAACGGACAACAGGCCACTGAACTTGCTTTGCTACATCATACAGTGCACCACTGGTCTTCACAGAGAAAAATTCACCAAAGAACTTGTGGTATTCCAGTTGCATCTCACCACTTTTGCTGTTTTGTGCCAACTTGGAGGAACCTCTTTGTTTCTCTGGATTGAGTAGCTACAAAGGATAAGTGTTTGGTGTTTGCTATTGGACTGGACTGCTGATACCCTGATAAGGAAGACTGGACTGCCCCCAAAGAATTACTTCTCAACAGGATTACAACCTCCTTTGTGCTTTTAACTACTTTTTTTTTTTTCATCTAGAATGTAGGCTAAAACATTTTAGAACCCTAAGGTTCAGTAAAATCTAATCCTTCAGATTTGACTGATTAATAGTATTTTTGTTGTTGTTGGCAGTGATGGTGGTTTTTTGTTTGTTTGGGTTTTTTTTGTTTGTTGTTTGGGTTTTTTTTGGGGGGGGTCTATTTTTGTCAGTTATCCACAGACCTTAAAATAGAATCAGTTATTCCAGAACCATAAGTAGCTTAATGTAGATTAAAATTGGGCCATTCTTCTATAATAAGTCTACTGTTTTTTTGCTACATGGGACTGATCATATTAATCATATCATCACTATGACTTAAAGTGAAATGACAGAGTATGCCTTTAGATACTAAAATACTTGGTATAATTAAAGTAGATAGCTTACATAAATTTTGTCAAAATAATTACTCTGTAACCAATCCAAAGCTAAAGATCAGCTTCTTCCAGCTTTTCCCTAGTACAACCACAGGGGTCTTATTGGGTTCGTTTCAAAACAGTAAAGGACATGAATTTTGCAGGAAGATAGGTTTGGAGGCAAGGAGAAAAGGTTGAAGTAAAGAAATGTGAAGCAGCTATGATTAAGATACATTAAACATCAGTATGCAGTTGCTAATGTAGAAATAAAACATTTTTAAAATAAACCTTTCTAGAGATAAGTGTGACTTTAGTAGGTAAAAAAAAATATCATGTACAAAATCTATGGAAAATCAGTTCTAATCTAAATAGCTCAAAATTAAACCCAATGTCTCACGTATGTGCCTTTATATAAACCTTTCTTTTGGAATAGTGAAATCATAACATTTTAATGAACATTAATGGGATGAAGAAAAGTCATAGGGTGTCATGTGCATGATTTTATGACTGAGATGGTTAGACAACTCGACATAATTTAGTATCACCTGAGAAGGTTCTCAGAAAGATTATCTGGAGCAGATTGGTCTGTGTTCCCTTCTATGTGGAGTTGCCTTAGTTGTTAATTGACATAGAAGTCCTACCTGAATGTGGGAAGCACAGGGTGATGGGCTGGTCCCTAACCTATGTAATAATGAGAAAACAATCTAAGAGAGCGTAAACAGAAATCAAGCAATCAACGGTCAAAGTGCATATTTTCATTGCTTTTGATACGGATATGATGCTTTCAGTTCCTGCTTTGATTTCCCTTCAATAGTGGAAAATATCCTGAAATTATAAGCCAAACAATCCTTCTCCTCCTTATGCTGCTTCTTGTTGTTGCCAGCAGCAGGTATGAACCTAGAACAATGACATAAAATATTAATTTTTAAATAAAAAGCTGTTTATTCTTTCTCTTTCTTGTCTTGAAACACATAATCATAAGGAATATGGGGAAGATGAGAGTGAAATAGCCCCCTCCAAAATTGGTTATTGCTCTATTTATTGAAAACTCTGTGACTTGGTAGTGTATCCATCCTTCAAAAAAACTCAATTCATTTAACAGCCCTGACTGACACCCTGTCTATATCATAACCTTGTTAGCAACAAGGACTCCAAAATCTGATGGAGTTATATTGAGTTTTTTGAACCAAATATAAATATAGATTTCTTACTTCAGTTGACATATTTGTGGTTCTTGGTGAAAAATGAATATTAATGTAAGGTCTTTACAGATTCTCTACTAATGACTACTATGGTCTAGTAAACATAAAGAAGATCTGTGGGGGGAAAATATAAGTAACAGATACTTGTTCATGAAGGAAAATGGGAAGAAATATTTATATGAGAAGTTGAAGAGAGAATGGATTAGAAATGAATAGTAATTATGTGCCTCTCATTGTGAAGAAATTATTTAAGGTTCTGGAACATTGAAACAAGTCTCAGAACACTGACTGTGGGTCTCTTCCTTTCTAGAAACATTAAGATTCAGATTTAATGTGATATATGTAAGAAAATAATAGTGGTAGTTAGTGGTCTCAGATTCATGAAACTGAGATTACAGGATTTTTAATAGCAAGGTTATATTGTGGTTAAAAGTATGAATAACTGAGATAGGATATTAGATAAAGGAATTAAAATATAAAATTTAGGAAAAATAATTAAGATGGTCCTTGTCATAGGCAAAAAATAAAAATTATTTGATATGCTAACAAAGACTTTGATAGAGATGGCCAAGTAGATTTTATTCATGAATTTGATGATTCATCAGTGAAATATGGTAGATGAGATAATAGTTTGACATATGCTATATTGCAAGAATGTCCTAAATACAATAAGTTACTTTTCCAATGCCATGAGAAAATATAACAAAGGGAAATTATAGAATAAAATATTTAGTAGGACTTTCAGTTTTACAGATTGAGAACATGACATTAGAGAGGCAGAAACAGTGCTTGAGACATAACTGAGACCTTATATCTGATTCAAAACAATCAAGATAGTCAGAAAGCAGGAGAGGGAGAAGCAGATGGGGAGAGAGAGAAACAGCACTAACTGGGAATGGAATCACATGCGTGGCTTTGAAATCGGAAAGCCTGCCCTAGGTGACAACCTCCTCCAAGAAGACCATATATTCTAATCCTCCCTAAACAGTTCCACTAAAGAGCGAACAAGTATTCAAGTCCTTGAACCTACAGGGCCACTTTTGTTCAAATTATCTTAAGCAGCACAAGTGATAACAAATACGGTATCTTCTTAAATCTGAGAATACCAATAGAAAATTGTGGAAGGAAAATCACCCAAAACATCAGTGCAATGACTTCTAGATTAGTCAAAAGTTTAATTCTGCTAAATGATGGACCAATAGTATAGTAAAATTTTTTGGATATCATGACTTTTGGATATCATGTACGTACTGAAAGTCAGGCCCAAGACCATTACCATCAACCAAAGATCTCCAATCAAGTCTATATCAAATATTAGAAGAGCAGTAAGGTTGAATCAGTATTTTAATAAACAATTAATCATATTATCCAATGTAAGAGGATCGATTTTCACATTTTCAACAAAATTACTGTGTTGATCTATTTACATAGTTTATGAAGTTGTCTCTTCCTTCTCCTCCATCTCTTCCTCCTCCTTCTTCCTCCTCCTTCTTTCCTTCCAGGTCTGACTATAAAGTTTTCTGTTTTTTTATTGATATTCAAAGAAATGTTAACATTACCAGATCATTATGGCATGGCTATGAGTTCAAAGATATCCCATGCCCATCTGTGGGTGCATTCCATTTGTCCAGGAAAGGGAATGGGTCAGAAAGTTTAAGAAGAGGGATGAGGAAAAGATTAGTTTCTACGGATAATTTTGCAGAAACTGTAAATTAAGGAGGATAACAACGTGAAAGTCTGAGGCTTGTTGTGACAACTGATGTGCAGAGACATCATTAAGAGAAATGATTATGAGAGCCACAGTAATTTATTTAAGGGAATATTTAGAAACCCTATTGATTTTGATAGTTATAAAACCAACACTCATGGTTTTACAAGCTACATTTATCTAATGCTTACTTGAAGGTATTTTGAAAGATGCCATGTAATTATACTTTATGAACAAGAATACAAATTAAATACTTTTAAGTATTGGTTATTTATTTACATTTCAAATGTTATCACCCTTCCCAGTTTCCCTTTCACAAGGCTCCTCTCCTATCCTCCCTACCCTCTGCCTCTATGAGGGTGCTGCCTGACTGCCCACCCCTCCTGCTTCAGCAGTCTACTGTTCCCCTATTCTGGATCATCATGCCTCCACAGGACCAAGAGTTACCCTTCCCTCTGTTGCCAGATAAGGCAATCCTCTGCTACATATCCAGATGGAGCCATGGGTACCCCTGTGGAGAATTTTTAAATTAAAAACTTATGTTGTTTGACCATAAGTATGTAAAAGAGTTTAGTGCTATGACCAAAGCACTAGCATTCTCTATATAGAGTTTAATGGCTTAATTTGTTCTGAGTCTGAAAGACCAAAGTCTGAGAAGAATATCCACAGTGAAAGAATTATAAGAATTCATAGATGAGTAAGGACTATTATCTGAAACTGGACTAGGTATAATATGTATTATATTAGTAAAGAGAATCTAGCTTCTTTATGATATTGTGCTTAGAATTTGAATGACACCAAACTCAAATGTATAAATAGTTTTGGCAGAACGTGTTTGTTTGTTTGTTTGTTTGTTTTCTGCAACAAGTAGATCCGAAGGATATGGAAGATATTTTGTTTGGTGAGAAAATTTATAGTCACAGCCAAAGCAGATGAAATAAATGCTATAGCTGCTAAAGAGATTAACATTGTTAAAGATAAAGACAGATACAGTGCTCACAAATGGAAAAGGTATGTAAAATAATGTATCATAACTTGATTGCCATTTATTCCTGTAATCTATTACTGTTTGCTCATACTTTTTCTTTGTTCAGTCATGATGAAACATCTTAGTCATATAGTATTTCAAAAGCTCCCTTTTCTGGGTTTCCGAGGATAATCACATTTTCATGTGTGTTTGGCTGCTTCTTCTTGCTCTTTCCTATGGAATTCTTCTCCAGTATGCCTTTTCACTCGGGACTCACAGTTACTAGTGTATGTACATTGGGATACGTACATTAGGAGATCAGATATGTTCACTTTAATCCATCCAAGTCAGTGGTTCTCCAGTATGGCTACAAAATCAGAACACACAAATAGCTTTTTAAAAGTATGTGCGCTTGTGTTAATTTAATTGGTTTGGTAGTACTTAGCTATAAATATCCCTTAAAATTGGTCAAGTGAATCTAATAGACAGTGTTGAAAACAGTTAGCATCAGCTTGTCCCATGGGTTTAATAAAGTCTAGTGGTTCAAACTGATCACAGACTGAGAACAAACATCTATCCCAATTTCCAAATCATACACAGAATTGCCTGTGAGGTTTCCCTGAAGGAATACAAAATGCTCAGATCAAAATGGGCTTGTGTCTCCTCTATAATTCCTCTTCTCTATATGTTCTTTCTTTGAATTTAGAAATGTCATTTATCCCATTTCTGAGGGCATCCGAGTGCCTCTAGCTCTCTCACAATGTTTAGTTATCTCAAAAGTACAGAATAAACCATTTTAAAATATAGCCTGAATCCAGTAAATTCTCATTTCCTAGATGACTATTAACTCTGTCATCATGCACCTATATTACAGAAGCTTTGTATCCAGACTCATGCATTTTACTCTAGTTCCTAATAGCATATATGTGTAATTTTCAACAAATGAACACACTATACGGAATGAAAACTTCCCATTGTGTCTATACATTTCAAATTTAGAATAAACACAAATTTAACACATTTAACAAACATCAAGTTCCATTACTGAAAAGCTCAATTTTATACTTACCAGGCATCTCAATTTCCATTCATGAATGTGAATTAATACAAGTACAAAGATTTAAAGTTATCTTTAAACATGACAGACAAAGAGATAATTCATCTTAAGGACTTATTAACTTATGTTCTTTAAAATGATATTTTTCCTTGTATATTTTGTTCTAGAAAGGCAATACAGAAATAATATAATGTATAATATCTCAAGTGACCTCATCTATATTTATATAAATCAAACATCTCTGAATATACACACATACATAAATTCATGTCATATATCATATTTCACATATATGAGCTATTCCAATCATAGTTTAATAGCAATGTAGAAAGAAACTCAATGTTTAAAACTGAAAACCTTCATAGCTAGAACCTGCCCATTTAAGATGAAATCTTATAAGTAGCCAAAGGTGAAAAACTGCACATACTTTTAGATTTTTCTATTCTAAAAAGTTCTACTCTTGTTTTTCTTTTCTTTCTTTCTTTGCTTTCAAGACACTGAAAACATCAGGACTTCAGTGTCCAAAGCATTCATTGCTTTCTCACTCTATAGAATATAGAAAGCTGTATTATTTTTTATTAGATATTTATTTACATTTCAAATATTATCCCTTTTCCCAATTTCCCCCACACCCCCACCCCAACTTCCTTCCTCCTGCTTCTATGAGGGTGTTCCCCTACCTACCCACCCACCCATCCCTGACTCCCTGCCCTCTACTTCCCTTATACTGGGGCATCAGTCTTCACAGGACCAAGGGCCTCTTTTCCCATCAATGTCCCACAAGGCCATCCTCTGCTACATATATGGCTGGAGCCATGAGTCCCTGTTGAGAACAAAATAAGGGTGGGGAGGGGACTGGGGAAAACTGGGGGAGGAAAAGGGGCCTAGCATCTGGCCAGAGTTCCTGTACTCTGGGCAGGCAGACACAGGCAGAGCTGCTGGATGCTTCTCCATTCTGCCCTGGGTGAGCATGCCTGACCCACGTGCCAGGACTGGAGAAAGGGGCAGCCCCTGACTGGGAACTGCCCTCGGCCCCCCAAGTTACCTTGCTAAAGCCCCAGGGTTGCAGGAGAGAGGGAATAGGAGAAGAAGTTCACAACACTGACCAGAGTGTGCTGCAGAACTTGATGGAGCAGAGACTCTCTATAGTTTAAGAGCTTTATTATAGAAATGCAGGGAGAAGAGAGAAGGTAGAAGAGAGAGACAGAGACAGAGAGACAGAGAGACAAAGAGAGAATGAGAGAGAGAAAGAGAGAGAGAGAGAGAGAGAGAGAGAGAGAGAGAGAAAGGGAAGAGAAGAGAGGAGAGAAGTCAGAGGTAAAGGAACAAAGGAGTGAGAGAGCTAGGTGGGGGCCTAACAGCCCCTTTTATTGTCTTCACTGTTGCTAGGTAACCGGGGAGGAGTTTAGCCTGAAGGTCAGAATCTTGGGCCATTGCTTATGTGACTACTGACCATGCTTCTCTTATGGGGGCTGTGGGAGGTGGTACCTTAGGCAGGGGCCAGAGTTCCAGGAGCATGAGGGAACATTTACTGTATCATGTAGGTGAATTATGGCCATTGGGGTTCAGACCTCCGTTCAACTGGAGACCAGCCTGCAATTCCAACAAGTCCCTCTATGAGTACTCCTTTGTTGGTGGTTTAGACCCTGGGAGCTCTGGCTGGTTGATATTGCTGTTCTTCCTATGGGGTTGTAAACCCCTTCAGCACTTTCAATCCTTTCTCTAACTCCTCCATTGGGGACTCCATGATTAATTCAATGTTTGGCTGGAAGCATCCCCCTCTGTATATGTCAGGCTCTGGTAGAGCCTCGCAGGGGACAGTTATATCTGGTTCTTGTCAGTCTGCACTTCTCGGCATGAGCAAAAATGTCTGTGTTTGGTGTCTCTATATGGGATGGATCCTGTGTGAGGGACTCAGTAGAGTTTTACTTTCTATACAGTCTTAGGTTTCCATCTTCACAGAAAACCACAATAAATCATTTTTATGTTGGTTTACTTACAATGCATATATAAACATATATATACATATACATATATGTATGATATATACATATATGTATATATATGTATATATATATTTACATCATACATATATCACATCAATCAAACATAGGGGGTAAATTATAATAGAGTACAACTGCATTTTTTTCAGCCTTGGCTGCTCAAAACTATTAAGCACTAATATTTATTTATTTATTTTTGTGCATGGTAAGAAACTTTGAGATCATTCATTGTATTATTTACTACCCACATCATTGTGTCTATCATGTATCCTACATATGCTAATTATATCTCATTGTGGACTACTATGTCCACATTTCTCTAGCTCCTTTGACCTTGATAATCAGCAACCTATTATTTGTTTCTGTGAGTGTTTTTTTTTTTCACTCCAATTAACAGTGAGGCCATTCTTCACTGATTTCTTTCTTTCTTTTTTTAATCCAGAGCATTTCAATTAATACGTTTTTTGTGTGTATCCTTATTCTCACAGAAAAGAAATCATGTAGGATTGGTGGATATTATGGTGGTGGTGGTGGTATATGTATGTGTGTGTGTGTGTGTGTGTGTGTGTGTGTGTGTGTATGTGTGTGTGTATCTGTATGGGAAGTTTTGTACTGTTAGGATAGAAACTATGAGTAGGGAAGGGAAGTACTTGTCTGTACAACCCTCAACATTAAAGAACAGTGATGGTTAGAATCACATGGAAGACCAATGGCAGCAAATAGTATTTAGAATGATTCAGGATTCTTGAGGTACTCTGGTTATGTGTCCCTAACTCTTAAAATGTTGCTTTTCTCCTGTAGGTCTCAGGTTCAGTGCAGCTGTGAAAGGAGGTCCAAGGATCTAGCAGTTGCTCAGTCCCACAAGGCAAGTAGGCAAAGAAGAGAGAGCAAATCTTTCTTCTTCCAATGTCTTTATGTAGGTCTCCAGCAGAAGGTGTGACCTAGATTCGAGGTGTATGCAACCATGCCTGGATCTGGAACTTGCTTTGTTCCAGATAACCTTGAACTCAGATAACCTTGAATCTCCTTGTCTTAATCTTCTGGGATTCATAGCCACTATGCCTCAAGATCTCCATACCAAGATCCTGATCAGAAACTTGTAGATGGTGGGTCAGAGACCCAGAATCAGGCAGGAGGCAGAAGAATCCTGTGTAAGAAAAGAAATGATGGAGACTCGTCTGTGTCCAAGCTTCTGTATGGTTCTTTGTAAGTGAAGACCAAACTCAACCCACCTTGTCTGGGCCCTTCAAGTCATTAGTCACTTCTGCCTGCAGTAAGCAGAATTCAGAAGTTTCTTCTTTCTTCTCACAGGTCTCCCTCTAGGCATCACTTGGGAGCTAGTCACCTGCAACATGTCTGACTAGAAACACTTCAGAGACTATGGAAGACTTAGTCCATTATCAGGCCAGCAAGGAATGTGCTGCACAAAATTCAGTTGTCAGAAGCACATCCCCCCCCCTCCTTCCCACACTACTGCCCCCTAAACTCCCTGTTTTAATCAATGACTTCATGAAATTACTGGGAAGGCTCTATGCTCCTGGATCTCCAGGTAGGGCAGTCTCTAGATGGCCTTTCTTTCTTTCTCTGCTCCTTCTCCTCCTGTGGGTATTTTGTTCCCCCTTCTAAGAAGGACCAAAGTATCCACTATTTGGTCTTCCCTCTTCTTGAGCTTCCTGTGGTCTATGAATTGTATATTGGGTATTCTAAGCTTTTGGGCTAATAGCCATTTATCAAAGAGAGTGCATACCATGTGTTTTCTTTTGTGATTGGGTTAACCTCACTCAGGATGATATTTTCTAGTCCCATCCATTTGCCTAAGAATTTCATAAATTCATTATTTTTAATAGCTGAGTAGTACTCCATTGTATAAATGTAACACATTTTCTGTAGCCGTTCCTCTGTTGAGGGACATCTGGGTTCTTTCCAGCTTCTGGGTATTATAAATAAGGCTGCTATGAACATCATGGAGCATGCATCCTTGTTATACATTGGAACATCTTTTGGGTATAAGTCCAGGACATGTATAGCTGGGTGCTCATGTAGAACTATGTCCAATTTTGGGAGGAAGCTCCAGACTGATGATGATTTTAATAGTACATCAAGGATACTTAATACTTTTCCAGTGCCACAATGAGAAATAATACCCTATATGTCTCTTAGCTATCTCTGTGTGCATGACTATAAGCTTGTATGCTCCCTACACATTTTCTTTATTAATTAATTCACATATACAATGTTTATGTTGACTTCATAGTTTATCTATGAACTGCAATGCTTTAGAGATCATAGAAGTATAGATCTCTTTAACCATTTATTTCATTTTGTTTATTTAGACTCAGATTTTTGTCTATCCATTGTTATTTCATTCAAAGAATATTCTTTTATGATTTATTGTTTGATTTTTCTGAATGTAAAATCCCATCTCATCAGTTAATTGTTTTTACTATATCTTAAACATATATGTCAATGATTTTATGGTTTGCATGGATCTATATGAGAAATGCTACGCAGATTTTCTCAACTGTGTAGATTTGGATCCTCCTCCCACCTCAGGTTGCTGTCAACACTCGTCTCATTATTCTGCTGAACAAGGCTTTAGTTGTTATGAACCTACATACTGTTTTTCCTCATATCTTCCACAATAAAAATGCTGTCATTCTGTTTCTTCTCTTCTGACTTCTGGAGCATCTGCATGATTGGAGTGGAAACTTCTGCAAGTTCTTCACTTGTCAGCAATAAGCATCTGAAAGCTTAGATTTCATTACATGATAAAAAAAAAAGACTATTGTAAAAAAATTCAGTAAAGTAATAGCTGTAAATTGAAATTAGTCTGTTGGAAAAATATTCAGGCAATCGTTATATTTTCCCTTTAATGAGGTACTTTGCTCTTTGAGACCTGATTGCTCGTACAGTTAGAATTCTCTACAGCACATTACTTGCAACTAATTATAAGAATTTAACTTTAGTGATGAATATACAAAAACACAGTTGGTAATTATCATAATAAAATCTCAGGGGTATTTAGATGAGGGGTATTTATATTTCCTAAGCAAACAATTTCTTTTTCAATAAAACTTCAAAGATCAATCTTGCATTTGGAGTGAAACAGCTGAATAGACTTATGTAAATGCTTTAAAATATTCTTAATAGAACAAAGATAACTAAAGAGTTATTAGGGCTCTATTATTATGAAAGAATGCAAGTTTAATTCTGCAAACCTCTGAATTCTGAAATAATTGATCATAATTATAAAGGCAATCTTATTATTGAAAGTAACAAAACAAATAATACTATGTTTATTTCAATATATATATCACTGTTGGAGTTGAACACATAACATAATTGTATAAAAGCTAATTTTCAAACCTTGTTATTACTATACCCTGTTAAATAAAATAATTTCAAAATCTTTTACAAAGTCTATATGTTGCAGATTTATTTTAATTTTATTTATTTATTTACTTACTTACTTATTTATTTTGGTTTTTCAAGACAGGGTGTCTCTGTATAGCCCTGGCTGTCCTGGAACTCACTTTGTAGACCAGGCTGGCCTCAAACTCAGAAATCCACCTGCCTCTGCCTCCCAAGTGCTGGGATTAAAGGTGTGTGCCACCACACCCTGCTGTTGCAGATTTTTAAAATCATAGAGGCATCAATTAATATCACATAAAATTGTGAATTAATTTGAGTGATAGATTTACTGTATTTATATATCCTTGCCTTTTAGTTATGATAATTGTTTTATAATTCATAGGTTTTCAGAATTAATGTTGCTACCTTTTCTGATGGCAAAGCCTTAACACTCCTTAGGTATCATATATGTGTGTCTGTGTTTGTGTGTGTGTGTGTATGTGTGTGTGTATATATATATATATATATATATATATATATATATATATATATATCACTGAGTACAATGTCCTATTTCTTGAGAATATCTTGTTGTAGTCATTCTTCTTTTGGTAATGTGAAATAGTAACACACTTGGTAGCCCAAGCTAACTTTGAACTCATGACCATCACTAGGGCTGAGACTTACTGTGATAAGGCACTATACCTGGCTAAAAGTAAGATAAATTAATTTTCCCAGTTCTGGAAGTTATATTTCAATCAGGAGGATGCATACATATCCACTACCTTGTCCTGTTTCTTCTGTTTCCCACAATCCACTTGCTCCCTCAGTCACCCCATTGCAGAAAGAGATCTGAGCTCTCCTTCATATCCAACGAAGATGCTAATGAAATCATCTGTTCCCTATCCTCACCTGCAACTAATCTACATCCACATATATTCTAGAGGCATCATTTCATGATTCCACCATTTTTGAATGTAAGACTTCATTGTATGGATTTTAGAGTTAGATGTCACTTATTAAAGATTGACAGTATTTTTCAGTTCCCTTATCCTTTTTCTGATTTTTTTTTTTTTTTGGATTCATTTCTCTGAGGTAAATGCAGATGTGTGAGATTAACATATAAACATTTCCCACCTCACCAATACTGTCATTGTTATTGTTGAAAGCATATTTTGAGATATCTCTGTTTATTCAGCAGGAAAAAAATAAACTCCAATGAAGCACATTTTTACTAACATCTTTGCCAAACATACCCATTCTCTCATAAAGGATTCCAGCTGCTTTCCTAAATTTTTAGTCATCACCTAACTCAAGCACCCCACTAGTCACAGGTGACAAATACTGCTCAAACATCTGCTTCCTAACAATGTAATCTGGCTCATTTACTATCACGGGTTTCCTGATATTGTACCCATAGGAGATGTTCAATAAATACTGAATGAAATGCTTCTACCTGCTAAGAAGAATAAATAAAGCTATTGTATGGGGTTAAGATATCACAGTCTCTCATTATCTCTTAGAGGGCATAGATACCTGTCATAGGAAATGTGGGCATTATGCTAGACATTAGTACATTTTCACAACACAATCTGAGTATAGTGTGGAGTCTGGTACATTTTACCTAGGAAGTAGAAAATAGGTCAGTTCCCCCTGGGAATTCTTCTTGGATTTAGAAGAAACATGATTTCAGTTTCTGCTCAGTTTGTTTTCAAAGCAAGCAGTGATCCAAATGACTAGACTCCTACCACCTACCGCTGGGAATCACTGGAAAACAATGTTTCAACTAGCTACCAATGAGTCAACAAATTGCTAACTATTTGGCATATTGCCCATAAGAACAGCTAGTTTTGAATGCTCTCACAAAAAACATAAAAAATTCAATAAAATGAGACACTATTTTTTATAAAAGATAGCACAATATATTTTAAATGAAAGCGATGTTTTCATGCTATTTGTGTTAAATCTAATAGTCTTAATTTTAGTGATCTAGTATAATTATTTTATATCTACCTAAATAAAATACGTAAATTGTCTTTCACTATAATATTATATATCATGTTAATGACCAGGAACAATGCCATTTCTTTTTAAAATCTTTGCATTTTATATTTTAAATCTTTATCTTTATTCATATATATGTGAATTCACATATATGTATATATATGTGTGTGTGTGTGTGTGTGTGTGTGTGTGTTGCTAATTTTCCTTTTGCAATGAACTATGCTAATAATCCCCTTTTTAGGTGAGTAACTGCTTTCCAATTTAATTCAGAAAATGCAAATAAAATTAAGAGAAATTTGAGATTTTTCTATGAGGTCATCTAACAACTTGTATCAACTTATTCTGTTCTCAGAATATCAGTGATATCCAGGACAATGGCCAATACCTGTGCTTCTTCTTCATTATCTTGATTGAGATTATTTCTTTGTCTCCTTTTGGGTGTCATCAAGGTATGTCTGTCGCCCTTTGTGCTCTCAGCACCTCCTTGTCCCTCTGACTCCACCTTAAGTTCTTTCAAGATACCATCCACCTGTCTAGTCCATCTTACAAAAATAAAAGTGAACAATACCATCACAGGGATTTAGTAATATAACCTAAGTGATCCCATATTCTACCTTCCTCTGGGAGGTGAGAATCTTGGGAGCAATCTTTGAGTTTAATCTAACACATAGTGAAGTCATATCTGTTCTATTCTATGTTCACCTCTGTAATTAGCAAATCTGTTCCTTAATAGCTTAACAACTTGAGCACTTAAGGAAGGACTAATTTCAGCAAACAACCAAAAGTGCATGACACAAAGAAAAATAGTAACAATTAAGTAATTGTTTTACACAGTTCTGTGAGGTGCAGGTTAGTTCATATTGTTGATCCTCCTATAGGGTGCCAACCCCTTTAGCTCCCTGGTTACTTTCTCTGGTTCCTTCTTTGGGGCCCTGTGTTCCATCCAATAGATGACTGTGAGCATCCACTTCTGCTGTGTCTCTAGCTGCATATATAGCAGAGGATGACCTAGTCGGCCATCATTGGGAGGAGAGGCCCTTGGTCTTGCGAAGATCATATGCCCCAGTACAGGGGAATGCCAGGGCCAGGAAGCAGGACTGGGTGGGTTGGGAGCAGGGTGGGGGGGAGAGTATAGGGGACTTTGGAGATAACATTTGAAATGTAAATGAAGAAAATATCTAATAAAAATGTATTTAAAAAGTAATTGTTTTACTGTGAAATAAACCTATTTAATTAAAGCTTAAAATTTAAATAATTAATACCCATGGTCTCTTTCAAAGAGACTCTCTGCAACATTACAGTAGTGACACGATTTACCTTGCTTGAGGTGAGTGGTTTTAATTTGTCTTTTAAATGACTAAAAACACAGTATTCAATATAAATGATTGATTTCGATAATAATCAAGTGAACTTCTCTAATTACAACCTTTACAGCAGTAAAGTTTGTGTTTTAGTTTATAAAATAGTGTTTGTAAAAGGGATATTAAAATCATACATTAAACTACATACTACATTTATAAGTAGGTTAGGAACAAACATTCTCTTCTAGGATATCTATTTTATGTTTTAGATTCAAATGAATAAAACTATCTTAAAGGGTTATGACAAAGGTCAACTTAGAATCCTCATCATATGATTCTCCATGTTCCTAAAATGTGTTAAATGTGTAAAATATGGTGCTACTGATGTAGTAGATGCAAGTGTTCAACAGCAGGCTTTTTGGATATATGCCTATGAGTACAGAGGACCTGAGACTTATCCCTACAAGTGCAAGCACCATTTGACCATACAAGCCAGTTCTACCTGAAAGGAGTTAATAAGATGCTAATGAGCAGGAAATCAGTGAGCTCTGTGCCAATGACCATTTTTAGATGAATAAGAAAAAGAGATGCATATAGACCTGAACTTCTAGGATGGACAAAGAAAGTGAACTACAAAGTCACCAATGATGTAAAATTAGTTAGCTTAAAGTAATGCAGTCTGTTTATATTTCTTTAATCCATTCTAAAATTGTATCTTTTGCTCACATTATCTATACTTTATTTTATTATTAAGCAAAATCTTCACTGGCTTAAATTTCTACTTACTAGAACTGAGATCTATTGTATAAAATCCAGTGTCAGTGAATAAGTTTCTGCTTTTAAAATACAAAGTATGGAGCTGATTATGGTAGGGCATGACAACAATCCCACTATGAAGAAACAGACAGGAGATTTGACCATTTTATGACCATATGGACTACATGAGTTTAAGTAGAATTTAAACTTCATAGTGAGACCCTATTTCAATTACCTAAATACAAACACACACACACACACACACACACACACACACACACACACGCGCGCGCGCGCACTCGCTCGCAACTTTTAAAAATAAATTCTAATTTATTCTATCTTAGAAAACTACTGTAATCACTCAGCAAAAAAAAAATGTTATGATGAAAACTAGACAAAAATAATTCAAAACTTAATCACTTACTTTGTGTATGTAATTCATATATATGTGAATTCATATATGTTTGTGTTGTTAATTTTCCTTTTGCAATAAACTATTCTTATAATTCACTTCTGAGATGAGTAACTGCTTTCCAATTTCATTCAGAAAATGCAAATAAAATTAAGAGAAATTTGAAATTTTTCTATGAGGTTATAACAACTTATATCTACTTATTCTCTTCTCAGAATACCAGTGATATCTGGGGCAATGGCCAATACCTGTGCTTCCTCTTAATTATCTTCTTTGTCTCCTTTTGTGTAACATAGAGGTATATCTGTTGTTCTTTGTGCTCTCAGGACATCCATTTTACTTATGAGTATGCATCTCCAAATTTAATTAAACTAATCTCATGAACTATTTAAGGATTTTCCAAATAGAAAATCCCAAATACAAAAACACAAAATACAGTAAAAATAAATTTGAATAGGCCATGATTCAACAGGTTTATGATCTTGAAAAAATATTCATCTTTCAAATAATTCCAGAATTGAATTCATAAAATACTTGTCAACATTAATGTTTCAAAATATTACCAAAATTGATAACATACAAGTAAAATGAAAAAAAAACTTACTATTAATAATTTTGATAAAATAGAATTAACATCAATTAATTATCTATTTATTCACATAAAAATGTGTTGCAGTTCCACAATAAGACATTATTCAGATGTAAAAAAATGAGAACACGATAATCTCAGGCAAATGGTTAGAAGCTTAAAATATTACAGTGAGTGAGGTAATTCAGACCCACCCACATAGATAAGCATCATATGGTATCAAAATATGAGAATTTTCGTGCTGAGTGTTTAGATCTGTGTCAGATTTGATGGACCTATAGTGTAGAGGAAATTCACAAGAGGCCCTTGGTGGTAAGTAGGGGGAAAGACAAGAGACAGGAGATTGTGGTGGTGTGAGTAAGAGTGATCCCCATGGGCTCATGTATTCAAATGCTTAGTCACCAGCAAGGGGCACTGTCTGAAAGGAGTAGACAGACTGGGAGGAGTGACTTGGGAATTGGTCACTGGGAGTGGGATTTGAAGTTGCAAAGTCCCATGCCCAGTCCATAGTCTCACTCTCAGCCTAGGGATTCGGATGTAGCTCTCCACTACTGCTCCAGTAACATATGTGCTACCAGGATGATAATGGATTAAACCTCCGAAACGGGAAGCAAGACCCAAATTAAATATGTTCTTTTATAAATGTTACTTTGGTTATGGTGCCTCTTCACAGTAACATAATAGTGACTAGGAAACGGATAGACTGCTAAAGATTATGTGAAGAGGAATGATGAGGAAGGAGATTTAGCTAGGTAGATATATTAGAGAGGACTAAAGAGGGCTGGGGTAGAACAACTAATACTAAGATGGTTTGAAAATGCCATCATACTGTTAATCCCAAATTATATATATATATATATATATATATATATATATATATATATATATATGGGGGGACGTATATGTATGTATGTATGCATATGCTTGTGCATGTGTATGTGAATATGTATTTATATTAGCTACCCTACACAGGAGATGTGAATTCTTCCAGACTCCATAGGCTACCAAATACTTCCAAGATTATTTAAATCCTGAAAAGTGGCAAAACTGAGGTTGACTTTGCTAGTGTTACCACACAAATAGGATGGGGGTTCAAAACACAACCATGAGAGCAAGGGGTCCATCTTCAGTGGTGACCATGTCTCCCAATCCCTGGAAATGCAACATTAGCATCAGCTGAAATTTCTCAAATGTAGCTTTCAGTTAGGTTTTTCAAAACATATCCCAAATCACTTTGATATTGAAGCCAATGAGGTAATTATTTGGTGTAAGCCTGAGATCCAATGCCACAGTGGTATGGGTTAGATTGTTACTAAATGAGAACAACATTTTCATGGACTCAGAAAAATCAAAGCCAACACTGGTGCAACTTTCAGGGACACAAATCATAAATATGTCCAGGAAACATTTAGTTACAAGTTGTAGAGATCTTACAGCTGAAGAACTGCTGTCTCACATATTCTACACAGACAGAATGGTTGTAGACACTCTTACTTATGCTTCAATATGCAAGCTACCAGAGTTCAGTACACAGACACACTGTCAGTACAATAAAAAGGACTTAGGGATCTGTTAAAAAGGGGGGGCATGAATAGGAAAGGGACTCCACAGGAAGACCAGCAGAGTCAAGTAAACTGGACCTGTGGATGTTCCCAGAGACTGACACAACCACCAAAGAATAAGCACAGGCTGGATATAGGCTCCCCTATATGTATATAGCAGATGTACAGCTTGTTTTTCATGCTGGTCCCCCAATTGTAGCAGGGACTGTCCCTGAATATATTTTCTGCCTGCCTGTGGATCTATTTTTCTTTACTATTCAACCTTGTCTGGCATCAATGAGAGAGGGAGGATGTGCCTAGTCCCGAAGTGACCTGATATGACACCGCAGTGATAGCCTGGCACCCAAAGCAGAATTCCCCTTCCCAGAGAAACAGGAGAGAAGAACTGAGGGAGAATATGAGTGAGGGGTACTGGATAAAGAGGGGGAGTTATATTGGAGTACAAAGTGAAAAACAAAATAAATAAAAAGCAGGCCTCATTATATTGCTTTATTGTTAACTGTAAATCGTTCAATTCAGTGAGTATTATATCTTATATATATTCAGCTTTGTGAAATTTGGCAATTAAGATTACAACCTATTATTTAATATTGAGTTTTAGTGTCCTTTGGTGCCCATGTACTAAATAATGAGAAAACCATTAAGGTATTAAAACTAATTTAAAGGTCATTAAAATCACACTCTGACATGCAAAATGAATAATGAAATACATCATTGATTAATAACTGGTTAGCAACGTACATGAAAAATAAGCATGATACTTAGGTTTTCTTTCATACAGGAAAATATGTCTATGCGTTTATAAACAAAATCCATTTGTATTCATGTGAGTGTTATGCTTCATCACTCAAGTCCATCACTAACTGCTATAACCTTATACAGTACCCTATAGCTAATAAAAAGATAGAGCAAGAATTGGTCAAGTTTAATTCTTCAAAAGTTTTCTTGACAAGGAAAAATCCATTAAGATGAAGTCTCAATATCTATGCCTCGAATGCAAAGGGGACCCACATTCACAAAAGGAACATTACTAAAACTCAAAAGACACATTAATGGCACACAATAGGTGAGAGATTTCAACATCCTCTCTCACCAATGGGTCTGTCAATGATACAGAAACTAAACAGCGACAAGACTAAATTAACAGAATTTTTGAACCAAATGGATTTAAAAGACATCTACAGACCATTTCACCCCTAAAACAAAAGAATGTATGCTCTTCTCAGTACCTCATGGAACCTTCTCCACAATTGTGCATATAATTGCACATAAAATAAGCTCCAACCAATATAGGAAGAGTGGAATAATCCATGCATTCTATCAGATCACCACAGACTAAGGCTGGACTACAATAACAACAAATATAACAGAAAGCCCGTATACTCATGGAAATTGAAAAACTCTCTAATCAACAATAACTTAGGGAAGAAATGAAAAAAGAAATTAAAAATATTCTAGAATTCAATTAAAAGGAAGGCACAGCCCACCCCCACTTATTGGAAACAAAGAATGTAGTGCTAAGAAGAAAATTCATAGCACTACATGCCATCATAAAAAATTGTAAAGACAAGGCACTTAACAGCATACCTAAAAGCTCTAGAATGAAAAGAAGCAAACACACCCAGGAAGATAAGTTGTCAGGAAATAATAAAACTCAGAGTGAAAATCAATCAATTAGAAACAAAGAAAACAATACAAAGTATCAATAAAATCAGTGGCTTGTTTTTTGAGAAAATCAACAAGAAAAACAAACCTTTAGCCAAGCGAAAGGGCACAGAGACAGTATCCAAATTAACAAAATCAGAAATGAAAGGGGAGACATAAAAAGAGAAACTGAGGGTAAGGGAGCCATCTTTGCTCCAGTGCACACAGGCTCCAGTCTTTGCCGTGGAAAGGGCAGACTGCAGAAGGGACACAGCTTCTGGGACCCTGTTTCTGGCTCCAGACATCCTGACACCATCACCAGCAGAGGAGAGGTGTGCACCCAGGAGCTCTTACAATGCCTGAGCTGGGAAAGGAGCCATCTTAGCTCCAGTTCACCAAGGCTCCAGTCTGCACCCGTGAGAGTATGGACTAAAGAAGCTACACAGCTTTGGGACACACAGAAGCAATCTAGCTTCTGGGACAGACCCTGTTTTGGGCTCCAGACATCTGGGCACCTTCCCCGCCAGAAGAAAGGTAACCACCCAGGAGGGCTCTGTCTGACAGAGCAGGTGAGAGAGACATATTGTGTCCAGGGTCCCTTGGAGTCTAGCCTGTGCAGGTGAGTGTGCAAACTTCAGAGGTGACACATCTTCTGGGACAGGCACCATTTTGGACACCGTTTTGGGCCTACATCTTCAGTCAGGAGGCATATCTGAATGCCAGGCCTCTGGGCAGCTTCTCTGCTAGAGGAGAGCTTGCCTACAGAGAGTAATCTGACCACTGAGTCTCTGACAGAGGCTAACAGAATCACAGGAGGAATAAGCTTCAACAAGAGACAACTATAACAACTAATGCCAGAGATTACCAAATGGCAAAAAGCAAACATAGGAATCTTACTAACAGAAACCAAGACCACTCACCATCATCAGAACCTAGCACTGACACCTCAGCCACTCCTGGATACCCCAACACACACGAAAAGCAAGACTCAGATTTAAAAGCATACCTCATGATACTGGTAGAGGACTTTAAGGACATTAATAACTCACTTAAAGAAGTACAGGAGAATGCTGCTAAAGAGGTACAAGTCCTTAAAGAAATACAGGAGAACCCTGCTAAAGAGGTAGAAGTCTTTAAAGAAACACAGGAGAACACAACCAAACAGGTGATGGAATTGAACAAAACCATCCAAGACCTAAAAAGGGAAGTAGAAGCAATAAAGAAAATCCAAAGTGAGACAACTCTGGAGATAGAAACCCTAGGAAAGAAATCAGGAACCATAGCTGTGAGCATCAGCAACAGAATACAGGAGATGGAAGAGAGAATCTCAGGTGCAGAAGATTCCATAGAGAACATGGGAACAACAATCAAAGAAAATGCAAAATGCAAAAAGATCCTAACTAAAAACATACAGGAAATACAGGACACATTGAAAAGACCAAACCTTCTGATAATAGGAGTAGATTAGAATGAAGATTTTCAACTTAAAGGGTCAGCAAATATCTTCAAAAAAATTATAGAAGAAAAATTCCCAAACCTAAAAAAAGAGATGCCCATGAACATACAAGATGCCTACAGAACTCCAAATAGACTGGACCAGAAAAGAAATTCCTCCCGACACATAACAATCAGAACAACAAAAGCAATAAATAAAGATAGAATATTAAAAAGCAGCAAGGGAAAAGGGTCAAGTGACATATAAAGGCAGGTCTATTAGAATTACACCACACTTCTCACCAGAGACTATAAAAGTCAGAAGATCCTGGACAGAGTTTATGTAGACCCTAAGAGAAAGCAAATGCCAGCCCAGACTACTATACCCAGCAAAATTCTCAATTACCATAGATAGAGAAACCAAAGTATTCCAT
>NC_034602.1:53116528-53122048 GCF_900095145.1 Mus pahari
GAGAGAGAGAGAGAGAGAGAGAGAGAGAGAGAGAGAGAGAGAGAGAGAGAGAGAAATATGTGTGGGAGAGACTATATGAGTCTGAATGAGGGGGGATGAAGAAAGCGAGAAACAGAGACATAGAGAATAAGTGTGTATTTGCTTGCATGAGTGTGCCAGTGTAGCTGTGTCTTTATGGACATGAATGTGCTACAGTGTTAGTGGAGAGGTCTAATGACAACCTAGGTCAGGGTCGCCTTTTTCCTTTCTTGAGACCGAGTGTCTTTGCTGTCTTGTGTATTATGCTAGTTATCCACGAGCATCTAGTAAGTCCTCTGTCATAACTTCCTATCATCCCCTTGGAGCAAATTAGAATCACAGAGATTTGTGCTAATATGTCCAATCTTTATAAGGACTCTTGAGTTCGAATGAGGTTTTAGACTTCCCAAGCAAACATGTTTATTCTGTTAGCCATCTATCTCCCCAAGATGAACTATTTTAAAGGAAAAATAGGGTAACATTTGCAGTTTCTGAATGGACAAGAATTTGGCAAGGATTCTGGTGAAGACAGTACAAAGAATAAGGTGAATAAGGTTTGATTTTAAAATATCTGCTTGCTAAAATCTTTATTATGAGAATCTAAAAACTGTCAAATATTAAAATAAAATGATTTTAAAATATGACTTCTCACTTAGACCAAGGACCAATAATATGCATAATATTATCCATAGGGGGAAATTCTAAATCTATTGGAGGAAAATTTATCATTCTTAGGTTACAAATATAAATTGGGTATATATTTAACATTTCTTCCACCAGCATTGGGTATTAATAGAATTTGTTCATATGTTATATAGTTAATAAATACAGGATTGAGTATATTTATGTAATTACATATAAATATATGTGTGTTTTTGTGTGTATGTTTGTGTGTGTGTGTAATATTGATTACGCATAAGAAGAAAATCATTAAAATATATTTGGTGTGATAATGCATGAATTAATAGGTTTTATTTCCTTTTAGTGTTAAGAAAAATGTTCAAGGTATAAAGAATAAAAGTGATTTCTTTCTATATTTGGTTAGGTTAACTCATTTTATTTTTATATTTTATCCTTTTTTCTCTTTAATATGGTTTATATACTAGGTTTTCAAAACTGAGCAGACAGGAAAATAAATTGATGTAGCTATAACCAAGTATGGAAGGTCTATTATCTAGAGAGTTTCAGAATGGAATGTTACTTGTGTTTATCTATTTCTTCATTTTTATCTTATCCTCAGTTTCCTACTGCTCCAGACTCACGGGAGAGGTCAAGTCTTGATTGAATACCTTTCTGAAATGAATTGGTCCAGGGTCATCCATTGTTCAAGTATTCCTGGAGAATTTATTCTTGTCTGATATGAAATCTTGTCCTCTTTTTCATGGGCAAAGTCAAGGTGTTAAGTTTTGGCTCACAGAAGCTTATGTTGGCCTGTTTAGTCTAACCCAACCTGAATAACTGCTTCCTACCACCCTTACACTGGGATTCATGCAGGCTTTTTGGTTAAATTTCATGTAAGCTAATTTGCATTGTTCCAGGTACTTGTAAGTCACTCAATATTCTACATTGTTTATTGCTTGTCTCTGATAACAAATTGATATATCAGCTTTTAATATTTGGAATTCTCCAAATGTAATACCATGAAGTAGTCATTTTCATCGGTGAGAAACTAAGAAAAGATATTCCTAGGTTTTAGGACATGCACATGCCTGATGCACAGTGATAGTTATGAATCTTCCTGTTGAATATATATATATATACATGTGTATGTGTGTGTATGTATGTGTGTGTGCCTGAGTGTCTGTGTGTCTGAGTGTCTGTGTGTCTGTGTGTGTGTCTGTATGTGTTTCTGTGTGTACTCAATTCAAAGATGGGAAAATAGACCAGGTAAGAGAGTAGAAATATTAGGCAGATATATTTGTTAACATATACAAGTCATATAATCTTGTGTAAACTTACTATGTATCTTTATCTAAATCGTTGATATATAGCATGAATATGAAGACATAAATGACAGTAAAGCATTTGCTCCCAGTTAGTATCAACAACTGTTTGTCATTTATAGTTATTTGGTTTTGCTCTTCCCAAAAAATCTTGATGAGAATATTTACATAAAGATAAATTTATGGTTTATGCAAGATAAATTTTTCTAAAGAATAATTAATTTATGCATTTTTTAAAAGATTTGTTTGTTTGTTTGTTTGTTTGTTTTCATACAGTGTTATGTGTTCCACTGGCCCAAACTAGGATCCATCTCAGGGGAGGCGCCAAGGCCTGACACTATCACTGATGCTATGGTGTGCTTATAAACAGTAACCTGGCATGGCTGTCCTTCGAGAGGCCCAACAAGCAGCTGACTGAGACAGAAGCAGATACTTACACCCAACCAATGGACTGAAGTCAGGAATCATTGTGGTTGAAATATGGAAAGGCTGGGAGAAGTTGAGGAAGAGGGCCACCCTGTAGGAAGACCAGCAGTCTCAACTTACCTAGCTCCCAAGATCTCTCAGACACTGAGCCACCAACCAGGTAACATACACCAGCTGGTCTGATGCCCCCAACACATATACAGCAGAAGACTGCCAATTCTGGCCTCAGTGAGAGGAGACACACCTAACCCTAGAAAGACTTGAAGCCCCTGAGAGTGAAGAGGACTAGTGGAGAGGTAGAGAGCATGGGGTAGGTGGAGTACCGGGTAGGGCTGGGTGGAGAGGGAGGTGGGGTAGGTGGAGTGGGTGGAGTGGGGACATCCTCTTGGAGAGTAGGGAGGAAGAATTAGATGAGGACTGTTGGAGGGCAGACTAGGAAGGGGATAATGGCTGGAATGTAAAAATATTAAAGATAATTTAAAAGAATACTGTGTGTTCCATGTGTGTGCAGACACTGTAGGAAACAGAAGAGGACATGGTTCCCCTGGGTCTAGAGTTACAAGAGCATGCTGCCTGACTGTGATGCTGAGATCTAATTTATTCCTGTGAAGAACAGCAAGTGAGCTTAATTTCTGAGATATCTCACCTTCTTTGGTTTATAGATAATTTATGTGATTTTATTTCTTTAGTCTGAACATTTTCCAATTACTAAATATAATACAGACATTTGATTATTTCCAGGATACTACAGAAAGAGAAAGAGCCCTCATAAATCATATAATCTAATGGAGACACATCGTGACTGGCAATTTGAAATGAAAATGAAAGATAAATAAGGCTGAAATTAGAAGAACAGGCAATTTCCATGTAGATTAACAAAATAATACATAAAAGCTTACAATAACCATATAATTGTGACATTCATTTCCAATAAAATATAGAACAGAAAGAAACAGCAATTATAAATGAGGTTCTATAACAGAATTGGGCCAGATCACAGCGACCACTATCATTTTGTGTATTTATATAAGCATCTATGCCATATATTCCAAATCATTTAAGGCATCACTAATGGACCAACAATGCTGAGTTATAAAGGACATTGATTTGTTGACAACCCTGTAACTTTTCTTCGTCCCCTTTATAGTCATAATTTATTCTTATAACAAAAAATTACTCCTTTTTATAAAAGGACAATAATTACAACAATTATTCGCTTTAAAGATACAATTTGGTGTCTGGAAAGATGGATCTATAGTTAGTAGCGATCATTGTGTAATCATGAAGATTAGAGTTTGTATCTCAACATTTGCAGATATCTAACAAGTTGGGCTTTCTACAAATACCTGTAATTACAACTCTGAGGGATATGACTCTATCTTTTGGTCCCTATGAACAAAATCATGAGAAACACACAGATAACTACATACGCATACACAAAGTCACACATATACATACATACACAAATAAATTATTTTTCCAAAATGAGTGCAACCGCTCGCAGCCACACTCGAACCAGGTACTCCTGAAAGGTGGACTGGGGCTGAAAGAGATTAGACGGCGAACAAGGAAGGAAGGCTAAGACAACATAGCTGATCAAAGCCCCACAAATTTTTACTAGAAAATTGTGTAAATCACAATGGATAATACATTTATGCGCGCACACACACACACAAGATTCTGAGCTTATATAGAGGGATGAGGCCCATCCCCCACCACTCCGTTCTTGATGCCCTTCGTCAGCTGAAGGTGATCTGCAGGATGCTGTCTCCAGAAGGTCTCAAAGGTCTCAGCAGGTAGAGATAATGTTTTGGAGGAAAGCAGTGGCAGGTGTAGACAATAGAACCTGCTTTGTAAATTGGAAGGTTCCACCCCAGGTGGTCCCGTGCTTAGTGGCAACAAGGTCTGAATCAGCCTGCTTCAAGGCTGGGGGAGGCAACACCAAAAGGAATAATTTGAACAGTGGCATATGCTTTAAAACTGCATGACAGTTATTAGAATAATATCTGTTCTGATTTCATCTTTGTCATATGAATTATATGCATCAATAAATGTTTTCATCACTCCCCAGTTTCTAGATGGTTAGTACGTTATTTCCTAATTTTTCAACCAAATTTCCTAACATATCATAGTTCAAGTTTGCATCCAATTTTTTATCATCAAAAAAAAAAAAAAAGTCCATTATTTTCAGTGGCTCTTGGTTTATTTCCAAGCAACTAAGTTTTGTCTAAGATTTATAGTGCAGAGTAATTCTTCATGCTCCCAAATCTCCTTAAAAATTCTCATGTCTACATTATCATTGCATATTGCAAAAAAAAGCACCCCATATTTGCAAGTATAAACCCTTTGGAAACTAGAAAATTGTGTAAATCACAATGGATAATACATTTATGTGCACACATGTGCACACACACACAAACAACATATATGTGATTTGGTTTTATGTACAATAAAATTTTTGTGGTGTATTTAAATATAAAACACAAGAGTGTCTCTTACTTTGCCATTGGAATGAGCTCTTTTTTGTATTACTGATTATTTGGAGTATACAACTTACATTAGCTTTGTATTTTTGGTATGAAAATCCTCACATACTTTTTTTTTAACTATTTTCGACTCTCTGGACACGTGATCCTTCAAATATTTGAGAGAAGAAACTTATTTAAGCTACTACATCAGAAGGGGTCAAAAGTAGCTGCAGGATTTAAACACAGACTGTTGTTCAGGCACTGATCAGATATGGCCCCTGGCTGTAACACACTAATTAGACTGTGATTCTTCCAATTCTTCCAAATTGTGTGGTTTGGGGCCTATCTTATAGATTATGTATTCTTGTTAAAGCATGTCAAATAAAACTATTTTTTCCTCAAGTTTGGAGATGTTTTTCATTGCTTTAATAACAACCTCAGAATAAAAAATTTATAATGTTATCTAGGGAGTCATGAATAAAAATACATAGAATTAACTGTAAGGAAGATGCCCCATTAATCTAAACAAATTGCAGGCACCACAAAATGTAGAGGCAGTAATTGAGCTGTAGGGGGCTGCAACCCTGTAGGTGGAACAACAATATGAACTAACCAGTACCCCCTGAGCTCGAGTCTCTAGCTGCATATGTAGCAGAAGATGGCCT
>NC_034602.1:53122133-53124423 GCF_900095145.1 Mus pahari
AAAAAAAATTCCAATTATGTCTTTGTATGTGTGTGTATGTATATGTGTGTGTATATGTATGTATATATATATGTGTGTGTGTGTATGTGTGAACACATATTTGTATGTATGTATTTCTAACACTTAGGAATAAATTCTTAACAATATATATGAAATATTCAATTTAAAAACTGAGTACAAGAACTAACTCACAAATATAATTTTATATGTTGACAAGTTTTGGTTAAAACTTTGAACTTTCCCAGAAGTTGAAAACGTTTTATTAGTTTTATTTATCAATGAAATTAATTGGGTGATTTACTATGCATATTCTCCAACATACATATATATTTAGACAAGGTAGTAATATTAAGGAATAAAGATATTCTTGTTTATTGACAATAAATTTTGTGATTTTATTTTAAGGCTATCTAAGTATTTTTATGAACGTCTTTATACCATCATGCACTAAACAATGTAAATGGTGCCTGAAATATGACTACTCTTCTAAAATAGCCAGGTAAATATGAATAATAAAATTCTTCCACCAATTGGCATTCTTTGATTTTTTTGCATGGGTTTCACTGTATTAAATGGTCATTATAGTTATATGGCAGTGCATTTAAATTTTATTCAGGTACTAGGATTAATAGTTTACTTATGTCACAATGTGTAATTTCTGCAACTAAACTATGACATAAAAATATATTACTCAATTTAGTTAAGATTGGAGGTACTAAAACCCTAGCTAAATAACAAGTAAATTAAAATTGGAATCTAAGATATGTAACACCACAGCTATTTGATGATTTTCCTCATTTGTTTCAAACCACATCACCAATTACATGACTTTATACATGTAATATAATATTTATAATAAAGAGAACTTTTTATTTACCTGTCAAATTGAATCAGTAATTTTTCCTGTCTACAAAAAAATATCAAGATAAGTATATTTCTTCTTGAAAACACATTTGATCTTTTTCTTGTGATAAAGACAATAAAGATATATTATTAATAAAAGTTTCTACTGTCTTGTAAGTTCTTACTTGTAAAGTCACAGCTTTATCTCTTGCTACGAAATAACAACTATTTTTCCAGAATATTTTCTGTTGAACCTTTAAAAGATACAAGGATTATTTTGTAACACAGAAAACTAATCCTCCTTGATTCAGTGCTTTCAGTAATTTATAAACATTCTTTGTTATAATGGTTATTGTTACTTTAAAATGATGCTAGTCATAATTATTTTCACTCACGGTCAATATAGACTTTTCACCAAAGTAAAAAATTGGAACTAACAATCTACAAACCAAAGCTAAAATGTAGGAAGGTAGATAAACTTATATCATCTTCCAGGATAAGATTCACCTTGCCAAGTATTGACCACTATTTTTGAGTTAAATAATATTTTAATTGACTGAAGTTAGAAATAATAATTACTAAAATTTTCAGCATTTCCTTTTGTCTGTAATTCATCTTTAAATTCTCTAATAGAATGGTCTGTGCAGAACTATTTATTATATTTCCTTTCAAGGACTGATTTGTTAGTGTTCTCTAGATGATATTTAATGAAATAATAGTATTATTTTACTTAGAAATATTATGTTTCTGCCGGGATATGTTCTCACTCATTTTCTTTCCCTCTCCCTACCTCTCACTCTTTTGGCTGCTTGTAGCAGAAATGAATTATGATTCCCCAAACAGGATATTTTCTCTTTACCCGGTATCCTTATCTACCTAAGTATCTGTACCAGGCTAAAAACAGGCAACTCTTTTCTGAAGAAATGAGAAAATATTTCTTAACAAAAGGTTTTCTCCCGAGAAAATGATATTCACTTGTTTTAACCTTTAAGTGAAAGGATATGTCTTCTAATGAGTTGGGAGATTTTTTCCCTTTATGTTAATGTTATATTATTCCCGTTTTGTACTAAATTAATATCTGAGGGAAACAAATGTCAGAAATTTGGCTTAGCAGTATTTTATTTCCCTTCCTGTCCTTTCCTGGAAGAAACAAAAAGGAATATAAAGGTACTTTTATAAAATGTGCTCATTTAATAAAGAGAGACATAAACACATTAATTCAGCTTCCAAATTATTCAAAAATTAGAACTAACAATCTACAAACCAAAGCTAAAATGTAGGAAGGTAGATAAGCTTATCCCATCTTCTAGGATAAGATTCACCTCGCCAAGTATCCTGAGTATTTCTTTTTTTTTTTTTTTTTTTTTTTTAATTATATTTATTTAATCATACTAAATCAATCCAACTCTTCTGGCTTATATGGCAAGCGTTTTCCTCAGACAAAAAT
>NC_034602.1:53124464-53134680 GCF_900095145.1 Mus pahari
TTTTTTTTGGTTTTTCAAGACAGGGTTTCTCTGGGTAGCCCTGGCTGTCCTGGAGCTCACTTTGTAGACCAGGCTGGCCTCCAACTCAGAAATCCGCCTGTCTCTGCCTCCCGAGTGCTAGGATTAAAGGCGTGCGCCACCACGCCCGGTATCCTGAGTATTTCTGCAGCGTGGAAGTTTATTCAAATACATAACAATGTTTACTGTGGAGTACTGTAAGGGTCACCATTTTTCCCTGTGGGCTGCCACATTTTCACACTGAAGGCTACACTTGATGGTATTCTCCTTCACAACTTTCTTTTAAAGAAATACTTTGAGGATCCTAATACATGAAATACAAGATGAGTTCTTCATGGACTTTAAGAAGTGCTGCACAAAGTTTAATGCACCACCTGTCACCAACTCCTGAATCTTACACTTATCCATCTGATCCTAGATGAAGTGGGACTGCTTATTTCAATGAATGAAATTAAAAAGATTTTTTCTAACTTTTTTTTTTCTCTCCTTCTTATGGGTCCTCCTCTATAGAGTCTAAAAATTATGTGTTCTAATTTAAACATATCTTAAAACAAAGGCTTATGCTAGGTCCACAGTATGATATTTAAAATATTACAGTAAAAAGCAGCCTGGGACTATTTGCTACTTTGTGGGACAGTGAACTGTGTCAAGAAACGGTAAGGTAAACCAGCTCTGAGTCCCCAGCACGTGGGCATTCCCTGCTCCCTGACAGATGTCTGGCCTGGAACGTGTGTCCACACTCCCCACATTGGTCATATAGCCCAAGAGTTCTCTGTGAGGTATCTAGAGAGCCTGAGGATTTTGTCAATAAGCTTCACTTTCCACTACTTGCAAAACGTATTTAATCTCTGGTTCACTCTGAGAAGTTGGTATGCATCCATTTTCCATGATGAACAACCAATAAACTGTTTAAACCTAAGGATTGTCTCATCGAGAACCGTCATGGGGAGCATGGAGAAGGCCTTTACCTACAGAGCAGCAGCTTAAGTCTCCAATAGAAGGCCTGTCTGCACTTCTAGACAAGAGCTGCTACCTTCACCAATAAGCAAAGTCAGAGTTCCTATCCCCCAGCCCCTGGCTAGCTGCTCAGACCATGGGCCCCAGACTCTGCTTTCAACTCCTAGCAACTCAACAGCACCTGAGTGTCCAGGAGTCGGGAAGAGCCCGGGTCTGGACTCAGTGCTAGCCAGTGAACCCCCAACACTTCTTCCCGACTCACTTGTGTGCTTCTTGAGAGGCAACTGGAGGCCTGGAAGTCAGAGAACTCCAACTCCCCACGCCCCACACACACACTTCTTGGACTGCGTTTTCCTGCCACTGGGGCTGAGTTTCTGCTTCCCTGAAGCCCAGCACCAGAGAGCAGTGGCTTAGGGTAAGAGCAGTCAAGCTTCCTGTGGTTTTGCCTCCCCAGTGGCCTTGAGCAGCAGAGCGTGGAATGGGGACCCACACTATTTTAAGTCGAAAACTTTTTCAATAGTATTTTTAAGTTATGCTTCAAATTTTTCAAAATGTGCATATGATATAGATGGATCATATCCATCCTTTACTTCATGCCCAGTATCCCCCGTTACATCCCTCGGCCAACTTCAAAAACTCTAATGAGTTATTTATTTATGTCCACTGAATCCAATCAGTGCTGCTCATATAAACATAGGTGTGGAGTGAACCAGTGGACAAGCACAACCTCCCAGTAGCTAACCCCCAAATAAAATTACTCTCCCTCTCTCAGCGCCTATCAGCTGCCAATTGCTGGCACAGATAATGATGGGGATTGGTTAGTCCATTATCCATATATACTGGAATTTTTAGATAACTATTTTTCAAATTAATATAATAACATCATTTCCTTTTTCCTGTTCCTCCATCCAAACACTCCCATGTTCTCCTTTGTCTCTCTCTTTTCCCCTAATACATATTCCTAGATTTAAAACACACACACACACACACACACACACACACACCCTTATTAGTCCAGTTGATTTTACCCATATGTGTATGTGTTTAGAATTGACCATTTGTTATTGAATAAACAATTGATTTAGTGTTCCCTGAAGAAGATTGAACCCCTTCTCAGTATTTCTTAGATCTCTATAGTTTCTCTGATGGATTGAAAAATCCTGGGCTTTCCCCTTCCTTGTGAGAGTGGAATTGTGTCCGTCTTGGTCAGACCAACTTTAGAAAGTCTTGTTGGTGATATTTCATCAGTATAACTTGTGACATTTCTAGAACATATAATCCCACGATAAACTCCTGGGTTCTCTGGTTTTCGCTGTGGCAAGACTGTTTTAGAGGCAAGGTGATTTTACTCCGCATAATTGCTTACAGCTCTTTCCGTTTACTCGCAAGTTTAATTTTATTGTCCTGGTGAGTAACAGTTCACTGAATCTATGCGCCACATTTCCACGTTGCCTTTCTCATCTTACTGTTATTGGTTGATTTCATTTCCTTGATATTGTGAAGAGACAGAATGTGCAAATATATCTGAAGTAAGATTTAAAAGCCCTTGGTGTATGATGGGAGATGGTAGGGCTGATGGTAAATGTATTCTTAAGATTTTTTTTTTAAAAAAACTAATGTGGACATTACATTTCCACCAGCAGTGCAACAGGATTTCTCCGTTCACTGCAGCCAATCATTTGTTGTCATTTTTATTTCTGATGATGACCATTGGGACTAGAATGATATAATATCTGAAAATAGTTTTCATTTGCATTGTAGTAGTAGCACAAGATATTGAACACTGATTGTATATTTATTAGTTTATTTATTTATTTATTTATTTATTCTTCATTCCTGCCTAGCCCACACCTCCAGTCTCCCACAGATCGCTCCTCTAATTTCCTTTCAAAAAGAGCAGGTGTCCCAGGGATATCAGTCAAGCATGGCAAAAATTAAAATATGTCTAGGCAAATGTCCTGATATCAAGGCTGGATAAGACACCCTAGTTAGAAGGAAATGGTCCCAAAGAGATCAAAAGAATCAGAAACTTCCACAGTTAGGAATCCCACAAGAATATCAAGGTACAAAACCATAACATAGATGCAGAGGTCAGATGCAAGCAGGAACTGTGGTTGTCCCTTCAGTCTCTGTGATACCTGTGAGCCCTGGCTAGTTAATTCTGTGTTCTTGTGGTGTCCATAACCCTGCTGGGTCCTAAGATCCTCCCTTTCCATCTCTGCAGTATTCCCCAAGCTCCACCTAGTATTTGACTCTGGGTGTTTGTTTCTTCATTTGCTCCTATCAGTTTCTCGATGAAGCCACTCGGATAGCAGCAATGCTAGGCTCTGATCTCTGACTATGGCAGACTATCATTAGAAATGATCTCTCTGACTTTTGTTTCAGTCATGTTTGGGTTCTAGTCTAGGCCTCTAGGCTACGCAGCCTTGGGTGCCTGGCCCTGTGGGCACGGGTTCCTTCCCCACAAGCTCTGTGCCACCTTTACCCCAGCACATCTTGCAGGCAAGACAAATTGTAAGTCAAAGGTTTTGTGGTTGGGATGGTGTCTCAGTTTCTCCACGGAACTCTTGCCTCTTCTCAGAAGACGTCCGGTTCATGCTCCATCTACCCCATTACTAGGAGTCCTCACTAGGCTTACCCTCAGAAATCCAGGGAATTTCCTTTGCACTAGGCTTTTGCTCTGGCCCCCAAATTCCTCCAATTCCAGTCCTCTCCCAGTGTGTTCTCCCTCCGTGTCTCCCTCCCAGTCTCCCTCCCAACCTTTGTCTGCATTCCCTCCAGATCCAAGTCCACGTGGGATCTATTATATATCTGCTTCCCAGGGAAATCCATGCATGCCCACTTGAGCTATCACTGTTGTTTAGCCTCTCTGGGTTTGCAGATTATAGCATGAGTGAGTTTACAGCTAATATTCACTTATATGGGTACACACTATACTTGTTATTATGGTTCTAGGTTACCTTAGTCAGGACTATATTTTCTGATTTTTATTCATTTGCCTATAAATTTCATGTCATTTTGTTTTAAACAGTTGAGTAATACACTCCATTTTGTAAATGTACTATATTTTCTTTATCCATTCTTAGGTGGGGGGACATGGAGGCTGTTTTCAGTTTCTGGCTATTATGAATACAGCTGCTATAAACATAACTGAGTTTGTTCTTCTTTTGAGAACCTTCTCCTCAGTTATAGACTCCATTTTATAACTCGGTTGTTTCCTTTCTTTAGTGTTTTGGGCTCTTTGTATAGTCTAGATACTTAACATTTGTTGCTCATATAGATGACTTAACTTATAAGACATATCTTGCTTAAAAATAGCATCCATTAAGTCTCAAATTAGAAGTCTCAAAGCTCCAAAATGACCATTTCCAGCAGAGACTTGAAAGTTAAAACTAACTAAGGCACAGGAGCTGTGGCATAGAGGCCAATGTTGAGTCAAAGGCAGGGGGAGTCAGACATCTATAGCAAACATCCAAGTCTCATGATACACTGCAGAAAAGGAAACATAAATAGTGGAAAAGCTGGAATAGCATTTGTTGGGTTGTGTTTTCTTTATGTATAAAATAGTCCATTATTTAGCTCAGAAACCTGGAATGCAAGAGGCTCGCAGGACTCCATATGGGATGACTTAGACAAAATGCCCAACAGTGGGAAGATGGAATCTGAAAAAAAAACATCTCCAGTAGATAACAGAATCCTCAGTGGAATGATGGGGGTACCAACCTATCTACAAAATTTCTGACCCAGAATTGTTGCTGTCTAAAATAAATGCAGCAACAAAAATGAAACAGAGACTGAAGAAAGCAGCTCAGCTTGGGATTTATCCCATGCCCGGACACCAAACCCTGACACTGTTACTGATATCCATGTTGTGATTGTAGACAGGAGCCTAGCATGGCTGTCTCCTGAGAGGCTCTACCAGCAGCTGACTGAGACAGGTATTGATACTTACAGCCAAATGTTGAACTGAGTACAGGACCCCTTTGGAAGAGTTAGGGGAAGGAGTGGAAGGGAATGGCAATCCCATAGTAAGAGTAACAGTATCAATTAACCCCATAGAATAAGGCACCAACAAAAGAGCATATACAGGTCGGTCAGGTCTCTGGCCCCAGAACCATATGTAGCAAAGGACTGCCTTGTCTGGTCTCAGTGGAAGAGGAGGGGGTCTCATCCTGTAGAGACTTGATATTCCACAGAAAAGGAATGCTGGCAACAGGAGGGAAACTAGGGGTGGGTGGCTGAGGGAGCACCCTATTAGAGGCACAGTGGAATGTCCCGCGCTATCGTCTCTCCAGCAAGAACGCACGTGGACACCAGGATCCTTCTGCAGCACAGCATTTATTGCATCTTGAAGATGAAGACCACGAGGCCCCGCGAGCAACTCCCTACATAGTCCCCAAGGCTGTGTGTCCACGTCTAATTGGTTGCTTACTCATGATCTCACTGTTACGTCCCGGGGGCGGACAAAGACTTGGCATGAAACCCATTTGTACCTGCGCACATTGGTTGTTTACCGGAAATACACGGGCGGTGGCCAGTGGTAGCCAGCGCCATCTTGTAATAGCGTTATGTGGTTTCCCACGGTGGAAGAGATGGGGTGAAGAACTTTGGAGCAGGGATAAGGAATGGGGGCACCATTTGGAATGTAAATAAATAAGTTAATTTAATAATAAAAAGAAAAGAAAAAGTAACTCAGCAGTCTCAGGAAGTTCCTTGATCCTGACAGACCAACATTCAGAGTTACATGATCAGGGAAATCTGCTGAGGAAAAATAAAACCCTGCAGATTCCTGAAAGGCCTGCATATCATAAGGGCAGCCTCAGAGAAGCATCTGGTGAGATATCACATCCTGGGATAACGTTTTCAGACACAGCTTCCTTCAAATCATCCTAACGGCTTCCTTTTCCAGATAAAGCTAAGTAAATTCAATGGCTCACTATGCTTAATTTGAAAAGAGTCATCCCTTCAGTCTTGCGTTGGGCTTATTTCACTCTAGGGAAAGGCACATAACAGCCTCCCCTTCACTAACATGGACTTTTCTTTTAAAAACAAACAAACAAACAACACACACACACATACACACATACACACTCACACACACACACACACACTTTTAATCCAAGTACTTAGTATATTCATGCAGACAGATACACATGGGTTTGATTCCAACCCTGTTTCCAGAGTAAGAAACATCTCTTAAAAATAATAAATAAGTAAGTAAATAAGTAAATAAATAGATAGAAAATACCATAGGAGGCTTCTTCATTCAATCCCTTCCTATACCCATTATATTATTAATACCTCATAGTTTCGTTTATTGTGATAAGAGATCAGTATGAATTCTGGAGCCATGCTAAGGGGGAAATATATTCATCTCAAGCAGGATGAGTTCAATTGTGCCCTGTTTTTATATAATTCTAAAATCTTTTTTTTTTTTTTTTTGGTTTTTCGAGACAGGGTTTCTCTGTGCAGCCCTGGCTGTCCTGGAACTCACTTTGTAGACCAGGTTGGCCTCAAACCCAGAAATTCGCCTGCCTCTGCCTCCCAAGTGCTGGGATTAAAGGCATGTGCCACCACACATGGCCTAAAATCATTTTTGACTTCTGAAATGTGGACATAACACCTTTTCATTGTGATGATGGAATATTTTTATTGTTTTAAGTTTGTTTCCCTTAATGCAATGCATTTTGTTGGTCTAGGGTTCAAAGTTGAAACTGTTTGGTTTTACTATTGCCACCTGTAAATCCAGTTAGTACTGAATGCATTTGCTGATGGATGTTTAACATAACACCCAGTGTATCAGCATGCTGGTGTCCAGCATTTGAATTGCAGAACAGAGGTCATGAGGCAATGACTGGCAATGAAGCAGAAGAAAGGATAATCCCTGCCTTAGATTAGCGTGTTAGTTACTTTCGATTGCAGCATTAAAATGTCATTATTAAATAAGTGTATAGAAGGAAGAGTTTATCTGGGCTTACAACACCAGAGGACTAGCAGTGTACCATGGACAGGAGGCACCCTCCCTAGAGCAGGAAGAAAAGAACTCAAACACCAAACCCAAACCACCAAAGCATTAGAGAGAACTAACTATGGTGTGAAGCTTTTAGTCTCAAAATCCACTCCTGTTGACATACTTTCTCCATCAGTGCTGTACCATCTAAACCTCTCCGAACTGTGCCAAAATTATTGGGAACCAAGTGCCAAAATTATTAGGTCTGTGAGGATTATTTGTTTGCACACTGCCACACATTCTAAGCATTATCTGTTATTTACCACATGCCCAAAGCAGTGGATGCAATTAGCCAGGAACGGACACCTCCCAACCTATGAGTTCAAAGAAATCAGTTGACTTTTCCTTTTTATAAGTTCATTTTCTCTGTTTTGTCAGTATAGTGATGGAAAGTTAAGTAGTAAAGTTTTACTTGAATTTCCCAGTCACTTCGATGGAGTACATTTTCCTCTTAATGTTCTTCAACTCTGCTTTCTATTAATAGTCAAAAGCCAGTATGATTTGAATAGGAATGATTCTCCTTGATAGGTGAATTATATTATGTCAAAAATTTATCAGAGTCAGTTCTCCATGAAAGAAGCTAATACCCTTGGATCTGCCCTCTACTCTGTATTTTTAAATTCTTAAGAAGATTCAGCTGACAAAGCAGGAAAACAAAAACTGTGAGGCTAAAATCCATAACTTGACTTGCTCTTAGAATCAAAATAATAAATTAAAAAAACAAAATATATCTGCACTGTAGGAATCTGTATATCTTTGTAAACAATTGGATAACCTATAGCACATTGCCTATTCAGTGCCAAGCTCAATTAGGCTTGACGGGGAAAAAAAATCAGATCCTGATGCATTGTAGATTCTGACACTATTCTGAGTTAATCGTGAATTCTAATCTGGGATATTTGCAAAACAAATGAGTACTAATCTAATTTACTAGGCTAAACGTTAAAAGTTAAAGTTGTAGTAAGTGTTGGAGGTACATTAAAGAATAGAATCCATTCAGCATAAAGTGTGAATCTATGCATGTGTGGCAGAATAGCTCATGGGCAAATCTGACCTGTTACCAGAAATAGCTGGTTTGAAAGCTAAAACCGAGGCTTGGTAATGCTCTTTCCTCAAAGCATAATGCAGATTTATCATGCCTTTCCTGTGGGTAGATGAAGTGCTGACATTACAGTTCATTGCAAAACTCAGTGTGTTCAAATCCAAAAGGACAAGCTGCTTGAGAAACCCTTTGTCCCTCTGGAGGCAATTTACACTGCTACTGTTGCTCTGAAACTTTGTCTACACTATTTCTCCTTTTAAGAAAACACTTTAAATTATCTATGCTGTGACCTTCAATTCTCATTCCCCAGAGCATATGTAGTAATTATTTAAAAGATAAGGATATCCCTAATTTATGTAAAAGTGTATTCATCTAAACTGTATCTACCATATGTATTGTGTCATATATATATATGAACTTCATTTTTCTCTATTACTTAATAAGTCATGTTATTTCAAAAGATCACATGTACCCCCCTATACCAACAACCCCCCTACACCACCGAGCTTTAAATTTCTATTGTCATCACAGAGGAGGTAGGCATTATTTCTGACACAAATGTCATCTTCTGCTTGTCCTCGTTAGCAACTCAGTTACTATCTTAATAACCTCCTATTCTTTACTATATGGTCTTCACAAAATTGCTTACAGTGGAATGATTTTGTGCAAAGGTGCCAAGAGGATATGATCATGCTTAGATATATCTGCTGACACGGTTGTCTCTAAATCTTTGATTTAGAAGACAGCGACCATCTTTTCTCCTTCTTATAGTCCTTTGAAATGCTGAGTTGTATTTATCAGCAGAGCTGGACTTTTGTGACTAGTTGTATGGAATAAAGGCATAATGATGCCAATTTATGAGAATTTTCATGAATTCACTTATAGTTGTATCATTCTCATTTTTCTAGCAGAAATAATTCTAGCATCCTCCTTGTAAAATTACTATAAGAATGCAGAATTAATATAGGCAAAAAACATAAACTGTGCTTATAAAACAGAAACTTTTATGCACATATTTAACCCTCCTTTTTAATTATATAATTCAGATAAATCTTACATACAGTCTATAATTCCATTACTTAAATTTCTTCTAAATTTAGATGTTTATATAAACCATACATCATAATGTTTTCAATACTCTTGATACTTATAAATTACTTCACATGTTTTTAAGTATATACTGAACTACATACAAGTCATGGTCTTCTATTAGGGTGTTATTGACAAAAGCTTGCAGAAAATATTATGGGAACATTACAAGAAGTATTGTGAGAACTACAAAAACTATTAATAACAGTAGGATAGGAGGACATTGTTGCCAATGATGCCAAGGAATGATTCGTTGCTTAACAAAACATTTGAAACTTGTATAAGATAATTATATGATTTCTTTTTTCCCACTTTCCTCTCTGACCAGAAGACCTCCAGCATTTCTGACTATTATATTAAGTGTTCAGTTGTCTTCCCCAGACTCCTTCCTGAAATCACTTTTAAAAATTTTATTCATTTATTTATTTTACTATTTCTGGGCCCCTATCTAGTTTGATGACGTATATTATATACCATCCTGAAATACACATCCTGAAACTATGATCTGCATAGGAGAGGAAACATGGTAGTTGTTTTTTCTGAACCTTGGTTACTTTACTCCATGTGAGATAAATTGTCCTAATAATTGGACAAATTCTAATTTTTCAAAGTCTTACCTTAATGCCACATCAGGGCACTCAGTTTAATTTGATTTTAAGAGGGTTATTTTTGTTTGTTGGCTTGTTAGAGACAACTTTTTTTAAAGCCCAGGCAGGGCTAAAACTTGCTAAGGATGTTTAAGGATCCAAGATCTATGAATGCCCTTGAACTCCTGATGTGTCTTTACCTCCCAAGGGCTAGGATTATAGATCTGGGCCACCAAGCCTGATTGAGAGCACAAGCCTTTTAATCTTCTTTAGAATACTATAGGAGTCAAATGGTACTGGATTAAGATTATATCATTTTATACATTAAAGGGAAAATAGATTGAGTTAAATGTTGGCTTGAAGCTTTTGATGCTTTTGATTAATGTGAAAGCACGTTCGTTCTTTTTTCCCCCCCTTTTTTTTTGATTTTTTTATTAGATATTTTCTTTATTTACATTTCAAATGCTATCCTGAAAGTTCCCTATACCCTCCCCCCGCCCCTGCTCCCCTACC
>NC_034602.1:53134755-53140724 GCF_900095145.1 Mus pahari
CAAATCCAGTGTTTTGAACATTAATGAAAGCTTTCTTGCATATCTTAGAACTCTTTCAAGTACCGGATCACCAAACAGACAGCATACACCAGCTGCTATGAGGTTCCCGATACACATACAGCAGAGCACTTCAAGTCTGTATTCATTCAGAGATGATGCACCTAACCCTCAAGGGACTGGAGGCCCCAATGAGTTTGGAGGTCAGGTGGGGTGGGAGGTGTAGAAGCATCCATGTGGAGATAGGGTGGGGTGGGGAGGAGGTGTGGGATGTGGAGCAATCAGGTGGATAGGGAGAGGCTGGGAATGGAATATGGAGTGTAAAATATGAATTACAAATAAAATTAAAGAAAAACAAAAAAAGAAAATTAAAATCTTGAAAATAATGGTGAACTTATAGTCAAAGGGTAATTTAATTTACAGGATGTAAGGTATTGGCCCATGTATGGATGTTTTGTAGTTCTAGTTTTAAAAGTTCATGTGTGTGTGTGTGTGTGTGTGTGTGTGTGCGCGCCTGTGTGTCTGTGAAGTAATGACTTAGTGATTAAGAACACTGGTTGCTCATCTAGAATAACAAAGTTAAATTCCTGAAACCTATACAGCAGTTCTTTACCATACTATATTCATTACTATATTCTTAGTGATCAAATAACATCTCCAGGCCTCTCGGGGTACCATTGCAAGTCCATAGTGTACTGGCATACATGCAGACAAAATGCCCATACACAGTCAAAATAATAATAATAATAATAATATTTAATTATTATTATTATTATTAATGTCAAGTCTCTGGACAAGTTCTGTTACATGACTAGTATTGTTTTTATGATTAGTATTCTGATATACTATGATACTCTACCGATATTCTTGATAGTGATTTGGCAATCTTGTTCTCAGTGTCTGTAAAAGCCTCCTTCATCAAAGATGTGAATTCTTTATCTTTTGTCTCATTTTGTTTTTTCCAGGCTGTTCTTGTCACTAACAAACCCCAACTGACATAAAAATGTAAGTCTTGATGGATGATCTAATACGGTAGCAAATCGTGTCATTGTCTGACATAATCCATGCACATTTCCATTCTCATAACTTCTTCAAAATTCAAGAACATATTTAAGGTAGCACAATGCTTCCAAACTGTCCTTAGGGATTTCCACTCTCACTGCCAGTCACTGCTGAAAGAGAAAAGGAAATTCAGTGTGGAAAAGCTTAGCCGTCTTATTGCCTTTATATTATCTTCGATGTAGCAGAACATTGAATCTATCATTTCTAAGACTGTTCTGAGAATCTCCTAATTGCAGCACTTAGAATGAAGAGACATAATTTATCATCATTTTGTTTGCAATTGCAGCAACGTTGCACTCAAATTCAAAAGTACTTTCCTAATTTCATTTTTGAAGGTTGTGTTGACCTTTCCTTGGATAAATCCTGACTTCCCCTTTTATAAAGTAAATCAAGCCTATTCCAAAATAAATGGATTGTACTTTTACTTATGTGTTTACATAACAATAGGTTCATGTGTTGTTGATACAGTATATTGTATATTTTTAAATATTTTAGATTATGATATAATTAAATAATTTCTTCTTTCTCTTTGATTTCTCCAAGTTCCCATAATTTCCCTTTTTTCTCTTTCAAATTCCTTGACTCTTCTTTTCATTGTTTGTTTTTTACATACATGTACACACAGAGACACAAAGACAAAGACACACAGACATGCAGACACACACATACACACACATTTCTAAATCCATAGATACAACATACCTTATCTGTAAAATTTTTCCACATGTATGTTTCTGATATTGGATAACCAATTGGCAATTTTCTCCCTGAGTAAGTATTTCTTCCACTTTCATCATTCTTTATTTGTCTATAGTTCTTTGTCCTGGGTAGAGGATTCATGAGAATCCTCCATCTCCTTTACCATGTCTATTGTTGTCCTTGTTCAGTTCATGTTTATGTGTTCGTGTTGATGAGATTTTTATGGGTATAATTTCTGATATTACTACAAAACATAATCTCACATGATCCCCTGTCTCTTAAAATCTCCCAAAGTCCTTTGTCCTCAATAGTCCCTAAATATCCAACACAGGGGTGTTCTATAGATCTCAGTTGGTATGGGAATCCAAAACTACATGGTTGTAAATTCTTGTTATTTTTTTCAATTATGCAATGATCCCTTAAAGGAAGTTAGAACTACACTCATTTGTGGGCTAAGGAAGAAATATTTATAATGCTGTTAGTAACTAGGTATTATCCTGGTTTAGTAAGTTGTCATTCTCCAACAGTGGTGACTTCACTAGCTCTGGTAATGGGCTAATGAAATACCAAGCATAGTTCTTTATAATTTGTGTGCCTAATTATAGAGGTCTGTTGGTTACCATGACAGTAGTTACCGCCACTATTGTACACTTAGGGTTATCACACTGTAGTAGTGGTGTGGTGCAGAAGTGGCCTGAAAGCTCTGAAAGCTTCTTCTCTGAGAACTAGCTTTCATAGCACCAGTTTATTATTATTATTATTATTATTATTATTATTATTATTATTATTTGGTTTTTTGGAGACAGGGTTTCTCTGTGTAGCCCTGGCTATCCTGGAACTCACTCTGTAGACCAGGCTGGCCTTGAACTCAGAAATCTGCAAGCCTCTGCCTCCCAACTGCTGGGATTAAAGATGTGTGCCACCGTGCCCAGTCTCAGTTTATTGTTTTTAATTAACATTTATTTCATTTTATATGTTGAATATTTTATGAACATGACTATCTGTGCACTGCATGTGTGCTGTGAATCCCAAAGCCAGAAGAAAACATACAAGGTCATGGAACTGAAATCATTGGAAACACTATGTGAGTGCTAGGAACCAAACTTGTTTCCTCTCCATAATAACCTATTGCTCAACCATTAAACCAGCATTATATCTCCTGATTCAATACATTATACTTATTTCACCTTCTTTCATCTTATACAACCATGGGAGTGGCAGCCATTTGGCATTTCACATTGCATCTTAGTAGGTTTTAATTAAAAAGTGATCTGACAAGGAGATTTGATCAGACAAATACTATTTGTCACAAGCAAATGCTTAACAATCTCTATAGACTTCACACAAATTATGTGCTGATATAGAAATTTTAGGGAAAAATTATATATGTTTCCATATTGATTTTCCATGATTTTTGCATTATCCTCTAGTCTTAAATATCTTTGAATCATTGATATATTAATTTATTTCAAGCAGAGAGGAGAATCACTGTAAGCCTAATGTATATTTGGTTTTTGTTTATGTACACTTTCATTTAATGCCAATTTTTAGTGATAAGGAAAGTTTTTTAGATGAATAAAACATATGCAATAATTGAAAAAGAATACTGTCTACAACAGTCACTTGCCTTCATTGTAGGGAAATTTTAATCCAGCCACATAGCTGATCTGGCAAGGCATTGCAAAGACCTTCTAGGTTTGTGTGATGTGGCTGCAATACAGAAATGCCTTATGTCCCAGGAGTGGGAGGTAAGCATATCTCTGAGTTCAAGGCTAACTTGGTATAGAGAAAATTTCAGGTAAAGAAAAGCCTGGGTCCAGGTGTGGTGGTACAGAGCCTTATTTCCAGAACTCCCGTGACAGGGGCATGTATATCTGCATTCTACTCAGCTGAGTCAGTGTGATGACAGACAGTGCAGTGGAGTGAAGTTCCAGCAGTTCAGTTTGTAGCGTTCAAAGGCAGTGTTTTATAGTGACAGTTTTACAGAGACAAGTGTCAGAGTGAACAAGCTGTACCGCTGTAGACAGAACAAGCTAGAGAATAAAGATGTAGAAGATTAGAACAGATTGTCAGAGCTAGTTTGAGTCCAACCAGACTAACATAGTGAAAAGCAGAAAGAAGTCAGATTGAATCAGTCCATTTGTACAGGAGTTTTGAACTTGAACAGCTGAGTTGAATGAGCCAGCCAGAGTTCAGAAAGGGCTAGAAAGGGTGAGCTTATTCATCAGTAAGCCTCTGAAACAAAAATTACATCTGGCAAATAAAAATTGCTTTTGCACACCAGAATCATTTAAATATGTATTAATATGTTTATCATATTTTATTGTATTATTCCATCATTCACTATCCCCTTTTTCAATCATTTTTCAAAAGTTGGTATCTCGATTCACAATCACTATCATGAACAATGTTTGTTAGGTAAACGGTAACCTGACAATATAACTGAGATGTCCTACAGCTTCTCTGGGTCTCAACACCAGTACTAGATCAAGTGTTGGGTGTGAAGTGTTATGTGTATTTGTGAGGCAAAGAGTTTGCACCAGAATGTAGATAAAATACTTTTTATTTTGTTTTCTAAAGATGAACTACCTTTGCATGTTTATACAAAGCCTTTTGTCAGATGAGAAATATAACCTTGATTTTTTAATGTTGAAAATCATCCATCGTTTTATGATGATTACATACAGTTCTTTTGTTGGAAAAACTTCATTCGTTGACAATTTTAAATACACTATATTTCAAGTTGGTATATTTCCTCTAAAGGATTTCTAATCTTGCAGTAGTATTTTTCCTAGATAATCAGTTCCTACATATGTTTTTCTTTCTTCCATTCTTTTACTTTCTTTTCTTTTCCTTTTCTTTTGCTCCTTTTATCTTTTTAAAGGAACTCCATTTTGGGAGAAATTTGTGATTGAGGTAAAACTCCATTAGGATCCATCTCGCTTACCACAATTTGTAAATTCTATAATTATATTGTTTTGCTCATGTAATTCTATAATTCAGTACAAATGAGCAGCTCTCAAAATTGTAACTATATATGTATAAGAGCAACACTTGCTCATATCTCTGAGAATGGAATGAGTCAACTCTTTAAGATGAAAGGTGTTATTTGTGAAGCTCATTTGATGTTTTAGCAGGTAGAGGTTTGTGCACAGGACTGAAAAGCTGTATTTTATCCCCATAAGCCAGAGGTCATAAGAGAAAATTGATTCTATATAGAGTTTACCTCTGACCTCATGTGAATTATAACATGCAAGCACATAGACAAAGCAACCAAATAAATAAAGTTACCAGTAAGCAAGAGAAAATAGTCATACTTTTCTAGATGCACAAATAGACATTTGTATTTGTTAGAGCATGGCTTTATAATTGCATAAATTTGACGTTAACAACAGTCTCATTCCAGGGTCACCTAGGAGCAACATGATTATTACATCTTTCTAGAAATCCTTCTCATGATTATTCATAACAGAAAACAAGGACAAAACAATTATCTTTTGTTTATAATGAATTTTAGTGTGAAATTTGGCACACTTTTAAGCATAGAAACCCTGTCTCAAAGACAAAAAAAAAAAAAANAAAAAAAAAATTATAAAAACCAAAATCTGGATTTTCTAGAAAATATATTATCATAAAACCCAGAATTAGATCATATCAAACTAGTACATTATTAAGGTAAAGTTTTGATAGTAAATACACCTTAGAAAATATCTAAAATTTATTTTATATGTATTTTTCAACTAATGAATACATCAGTGAATAAACACACAACATAAGAAAAACATGAATACTCTTGATAGGCAATGTAGATAAGTTCTTTAAACACCTGTCCACAAACTTTACAGATACACATCATCAAAAATGAATGTATTTTTAAATGAAGTATACACAGTAATGATTAACTTGACATTAAATTTTAAGTTTGATTGGGACTAATAGGAATGTATTCTCCCTGTTCTGTATTTTGTTCTTTTCCTATGCCATCCTATTTCTTTTAGTATTTTATTGTGTTTTTTATCATTATGTTCACTAAAAAGTGTTCAAGATTTGTCTTTGTTTTTCTGTTATTAACAATACATTATGGGAATTTATACTTCTGTATTTTTTGCAGGTTTTTTTATTATTATTATTTTCTTTATTTACATTTCAAATGCTATCCCGAAAGTTCCCTATACCCCCCCACCCCTGCTCCCCTACCCACCCACTCCCAC
>NC_034602.1:53141011-53142631 GCF_900095145.1 Mus pahari
GTGTTTGCCAGGCACTGGCATAGCCTCACAAGAGGCCGCAATGTCAGGGTCCCTTCAGCAGAATCTTGCTGGCATGAGCATTAGTATCTAGGTTTGGTGGCTGATGATGGCATGGATTCCCAAATGGGGTAGTCTTTGGATTATACTTCTGTATTTTTAAATATTATGTTTCTTGGGGAAGTGTGTATATGTGTGTGTGTGTGTGTGTGTGTGTGTGTGTGTGTTTGTATATGTGTGTGTGTATCTATCTGTCTTTCGGTCTCTTTCTATATGCTTGTGAAGTGGGTTCTTAATATGCTAGACAAATAGGGAAATTTTCTCAAGTGTTTATGCTGGCAAATAATGAAGGAGTTTGGTGAAAGCAGTTACATGGTGTCCATATATTTTGATAGAAATTTGTTGTAATCATTCCAGTCCTGGGCTTTTTATTGCTTGATGAATTCTTATGGCTATTTCAATATGGTGGCTCATGATTAGATTTTTAAGTTGTCTATATTCTCTTGGTTTAATTTTGGTAGAACATTTGTAAATATATATTTAACCTTTTATTTTTTGCTATGCTAATTAATATTTGAAATTTAAGTTTATAGAGAAGTGTTCCCTGAAGATCCTTCTGATTTTCATAAAGTCTGTTGTAATGTTTCTACTTCCATCTCTAACTTTATTCAATTATGTTATGAATTTCTTTCACTTTTTTGCTTTTATCTATTTTTTAAAGAATTATTTATTTATTTATTTCATGTATATGAGTACATGTATATGAGATTCTGTCTTCAGACACACCAGAAGAGGACATCAGATCTCATTACAGAGGGTTGTGAGCCACCATGTGGTTAATGGGAATTGAACTCAGGACCTCTGAAAGAACAGTCAGTGTTCTTAACCACTGAGCCAACTCTCTAGCTCAGCTCTGATCTTTAATATTTCATTCTGTCTAAAGATTGTGGCTTCCCTTTTCCACTTTTTTCATAAATGAAATTTAAAGTGTGCTTGTTTTGAACTGTGTTGTTTTAACTTGACATAAGCTCTGGTCATTTGAAGGGAACCTCAATCAAGAAAATGGCTCCCTAATATCCAGCTATAGGGCATTTTTAAAACTAATGATTGATAGTGATAGCTCAGTCTATTGGGGGTGGAACTATCCCTGGGCTAGTTGGTGATCCTAGATTATTTAAGAAAGTAGGCTGAGCAAACCATGAATACCAAGGCAGGAAGGAAGACCCCTCTCTTGTCTTTGCATCAGCTCCAGTTTCCAAATTACAGCCCTGCTTGAATTCCTGTCCTGACTTCCTTCAGTGATATACTATTATATGTAAGTGTAATCTAAATAAACTATTTCCTCATCATCTTGTCTCTTGGTGATATTGTTTCTTCACAACAACAATACTCCTAAGATAGTACCATTACTTTTTTTCTATTTGAATGGTTACTGGAATTTTTTTTTTACCCATTTATGTATTTAAGTGTGTATCAAACAGATGAAAGGAATATACAGAATAACAATGCAAGCCGGGCGTGGTGGCGCACACCTTTAATCCCAGCACTTGGGAGGCAGAGGCAGGAGGATTTCTGAGTTTGAGGCCAGCCTGGTCTACAGAGTGAGTTCCAGGACAGCCAGGG
>NC_034602.1:53142681-53177055 GCF_900095145.1 Mus pahari
AAAAAAAAAAAAAAAAAAAGAATACCAATGCAATGAAGTATTTTCCATCTAGTAAGCAAAAAATGTGACAGTTACAAGAAAGTAGATAAAACAGAAGTTTATTTTAACAAAATAAGCCATTTCAATGACAACAACTAGGAGGTCCCCTCATCCCCCTACATGTGCAATTTAATTACTTCAAAGACATGAATGTAGAAGCCGAAATGTTTGTAGAAATGCTAATAGGACAGAAAGGGAAAAACAGAGGAAAGAGGGGAGTGAAGATACATTACAAATCCAATTAGCCACACAAGTGATATATATTAGTGATTTAAAAATAATATGAAGCCTTGTGGGAAACAGAAGAAAGCATGGAAACAGTCATGGGTGTAATCCATATTAAATAATTAAACATTATCGTTACAATTATAGAAGTCATCATTGATCTCCTAAACTGCTTTCTCCTTCTCTCATCAAGGCATCCTGACTACAAACTTTCTGTCACTGCGTTAACTCATCACTAAAACCTGAGGTTTTTCAGATGTACAAGCGGTACCTTTTTTTTTTTCCTTAAAAAGAAATTAACATATGGTACTCTTTGACTATAACATCTGAAAATCATGAGGTTGATAAAGACAAGGACAACTTAAATTTATGAAAGAAGATAAGCTGAAATAGAGATTTATACAGAAAGTTTAGTACCTAATGATGTCTAACAACATAAATGACAACAACAACAGAAAAAAAACAAAACAAAAAGCAAACAAACAACAAGAGCACTATGTAAAATAGTAGAACTTGAGTGACAGTGGAAGCAACTTTTAACTTGACGTAAGAGGAAAAGTACATGGAAAATTGGATAAAATAGGATGGACAAATGTTGGAAATCTGATTCAACCCTGTGCTACTACAAACATTTGATAAGGAACCATGAAACCTGTTTGCTTACCTCCAAGTATTAAAAATATTACTGCATGAGATTGCCACTGAGATAGCTCAGCAGAAAAAAAAAAAAATCACTTGCTCTAAGTCTCAGGGTTTCTGTTTCCCTGATAAAATACCATGGTCCATCAGCCTGTGGAGTAAGGGATTTGCAGTAGTGACTCAGGGACTGTGGATCACTGCTTCCGGTCTGGCTCTCCATGGCTTGCTGACTACTGTCTGACACAATTCAGGACCACCTGGCAGGAGTGGACCAACTGACAATAGATTGAGCCCTCCTACAGCAATCATCCCCCATGCTTCACTTCAGGCTAGTTTAATGGAAGCATTTTCTCAACTCAGGTTCCTTCTCCTCAGATAACCAAGCTTGACCATGAGAGTGTGGCTACTAGAACCCACATGAAAAAGCCATATGCGGTGGTGTGCATCTGTGTCTCCAGAACTTGTGTCCGACTTTCCTAGATGCTTACGTGTGGACAAGGCAGCAAAAACTGTAAAGTGCCTGCACTGGGAGAACGCTAAACTGGCCTCTGACCTTTAGACACCCATTGTCGCACATGAACACCAGCACATCTGAATGAGCACACATGCACGTGTGCACATCTACGTATAAGGGAAATCACAAAGCAACAGAATGCTATTTGAAAGTTGTGTGGTCTCAAATTTTATGATGCATGCCATTTTCCCCATAAGACACCCCCCACCCCTGCCGCAAATCTGTTTGAAAGATAGGCACTTTCAAAACCCATGTTTAAACTGGAAGTTAGCCTTTAGCAATTGGCAAAGGCACAAAGCTACTGTGAAATGGGAACTACCACCTTTAGCAATGCATTTATACTTGGAAAATCTGACTGTTCTATGTGCTTTGTCCCCAAAATAGTTCCATGATGGACAAAATATCTAATTAGAAGCAATTTGATATCAGCCAGTTATCTGCATTAAACATAAGTGTCACTATTCATTGTAGAAGTAAATCTATTATTTCTCAGAAAAATCAGAGTCATTAGTTCAAAAAACAAAAAAGCTTGCTGAAATCGAGCACTACAAAGCTAAAGTGAGGATTTCTATTTTAAAAGGAAATATACATATCATTTCAAAGTAAATGACACTTTAATAGGCATAATTAGCACTATAAAGTGCTCAAGAGTCTTGAGAAAAATAATATGAGTATTGAGCTTGAATGTGGCAGATTGCTTCACAGGCCATCTACATATTCTATTATGAGCAGGTTTAAGGGCATTAATGCTTTAAACAGGCTTATGAAGAAATAGATATTCTTTGAAGCAAGAAACTGGAAAATGAATATGAGGAGAGAGTTGAACTCTCCAAATTAACAGATCATCACAAGTAAGCTCCTTCCTGTTTGATCTTCATGAGGAATTACTGCCTTCAATTTAAACATAATTGTCATGTAAAGTTAAGCTGTACCACAAATTCAGGCTGCCTCTCAAGTTCCCTGAGCGACCTCTGCTTTGATCCCATGGGATGCTAAGGTATTGTCAGAATAGTCATCTTATCATATCCGAGTCCTATGCATGGTTGAGAGATGCTCTCCCAGGTATGCAGCTATGTACACTGTCACAGTGTTCTTACCTCTCTGTCCTGTCCTCTACTTGCTTCTCCTCTGACCTCTATTTTCACAAACTGTTTGAATACCCAGCGATGGGTTATTAGGCTTTTTGTGCCTACAATGTACCCAGTGTATTTGATATTCTGAAGGATACTGTTGTCATGATTCTGATCCTGCTGTTTGTTTAATGTACTTCTTTTCTGTATGAGCTGCGTTTCCTACAGAACAGAGTGAGTGCTGGAATGAACATGAAATCATTAGATATCAAGAGTTCTCCTCATCTTTATTTCAAGAGACACATGCTTCTTTCCTTCCTTTTGTTCTCCTACAGATTCTCACATGGTATGTCCTATTCACTTGAGTAATGACATAATAATGAAAGCAATTCTGTGACATTACTAATTGAATGAATAAGGAGATCAGCAAAATATGCTAGCTCCAGACCTTGAAGCCCTAAAGGTTGTTACCAACACAGTCAACTCAGAAACAAGAAAATCACATTCCATGTTTTCTTGAGAAATATGTTCTTGGTCATTAGAGTATTGATCAATACCAATGCCATCTGTAATGAATACTGGTGACTTTCAGCATATGCTGAGTACATGTGAAGTAAACACAAATTAATTATATGCTGACAAGAATATTATACCCCACCCTTTTGTTTCTCTTGTTATTTAGTTCTGGGCATGAGACACAGGGTCTTGTGAATGATAAGAACCTTGTCAGATTGCTAGTTACACTCAGATCTCTTCAGAGTTAAAACATTCAATAAGAGACAATAAAGAGCATCCACTTCTGTATTTGCCTGTCACTGGCATAGCCTCACAAGAGATAGCTATGTCAGGGTCCTGTCAGCAGAATCTTTCTGGCATATGCAATAGTGTCTGGGTTTGGTGGTTGTATATGGGATGGATCCCCAGGTGGGGCAGTCTCTGGATGGTCCTTTCTTCCGTCTCAGCTCCAAACTTTGTCTCTGTAACTCCTTCCATGGGTATTTTGTTCCCCATTCTAGGAAGGAAAAAAGTATCCACCCTTTGGTCTTCCTTCATCATGAGTTTCTTGTGTTTTGCACAGGGCCCGGAAAGAAGGAGCTAGAGAAAATACCCAAGGAGCTAAAGGGGTCGTCAACCCTACAGGAGGATCAGCAATATGAACTAACAAGTACCACCCAGAGCTGTGCTTCTAGTTGCATATGTAGCAGAGGATGGCCTAGGCGGCCATCAATGGGAGGAGAGGTCCTTGGTCTTGTGAAGATCACATGCCTCAGTATAGGGGAGTGCCAAGGCCAGGAAGCAGGAATGGGTGGGTGAGGGAGCAGGACCGGGAGGAGGGGGAGGGTATAGGGGACTTTCAGGATAGCATTTGCAATATAAATGAAGAAAATATCTAATAAAAAAAGTTTTAAAAAAAGGAAAAAAAAAAGAAAAGAAAAAATAAGCAAAACAGGAAATTAAATGGCTCAGGAAGTTCCTGAAAAACAAGACAAACAAACAAACAAACAAACAAAAAGAGACAATGAAGATGCTGTATGTTTTTACAGATTTAGTTTGAATTGTTGTGTGTCTGAGCTGAAGTGTGTATATATGAGGGAAGGGAATCATGGTACCAGAAGCATCAGAACCCCTGGAGCTGAGAGCTTCCAGTATGGGTGTGGAAAAAAACTCAAGCCCTCCTCAAAAGCAAGACCAGATCTTACCTGCTGAGCTATCTCTCCAGCCTCTACTTCTAAACAGTTTTAATTCTGGTTATTTTGTTCTGGCATTGACACATTCAAACTTAGTGTTCCTATCACCTCCTTCATTCCATGTGCTATTATTTTTAATTTACTCAACTGTCCTACTTTTATATTTATCCTTTGCCACATCCTACATTGTGTCAATGTAACAATCATTTGCAAATAAAAACTCGGTGCACAGAAAATTAAAGAATATCTTTAAAGATTATGGGCATCAATTTTCCTGCAAGTTTCTTCTCTTAGAAAAAAACAATTTATTTATACTGCTAAATTCAGAGATTTTCAAAGAATTTTTCTCCCTATAGCTATTTTATAATAACAACATAATATTATTTTACATTTAATGTCTGAATTGATATCAACTCTACAAAATTTAATCAGTTTTTACTTAAACTTTTAAATTAAAATTAACAAGTAATAGTACCATCTGAATTAAGATTCACATAAAATTAAATATATAATTTGATTTCAAGCAATGTATTTTGTAAACAAACTAATTCCATGATGCTTGATAGGATCATATTTGTAAATTATTGTCTGATATTATGTTTTATGCCAGTTTATAATTTTAGAAATATGTGACTCTTAAGATATGAGCTTATTGTAACTTCAATATACTACATAAACACAAAAGTAATATTTTACTAATAAAATGTCATTTCAAAAAGTAAAGTTTGATAAAATAATTTAAAATGTCAAAAGGAGATAATTTCTACTTCATTAACTTTAATACTCTGTTTTACTCAATTTCTGAGCAACATGACATGTCTATGAATCATCATTTAAAACTTTTGCTGTAAAAATCAAGTGTAGAACAGACAATAAACATACTTAGCCAAAACCACAAATAGCTTAGTAAATTGTGAGCTGTGGCATTCTTGTTAACATTGCTTAAGTGTGGACTAAACTTTCACCCACTCCTTTCTTTGGCCATAACTCATAAGTCTTCATTTTTTCCCTTATGGGAAAATTGTTTGGACATTTTAAAGGTATGATGTATTTCCAATACATGTGGTTTTCTTTTCCTAATTTTATTTTTTTATGTTTATTTGTATTTTGGCTGTATATATGTCTGCATGACGGTGTAGCTAGAGTTTCAGACAGGTGTGAGCTGCCATGTAGGTGCAGAGAATTGAATCCAGGTCCCTAAGAAAGACAACCAGTACACTTAACTGTTAGGCCATCTCTCCAAACCCATGTGTGGATTTCATATCCAATGCATGTGCATATTGTAACTGTGTCATTTTCAATTATAGTTTAAATGTCTTTTATTATAGTGATTTCTGCTTCATTCCTTCTGTACATTCCATTTGTGATACTCAAGTAGCAATCTGTAAAATTTGTTTTCTACATCCTCTGAATTTTCTACAGATTGATAGCAAGTCATAAAGTTTTAATGAAGCAGAATTTTAAGGCTTTGAACAAAATCAGGGAAAAATGCTTTGCTTGTTTTTTGGTGGGAAAGAAAATTTTAAAAATAATCCTAGTGATAGTATGCATCCATATGGCTTTTAATCATAAAATGGTGTCAGGTTAGTTCATTATAACATAAGACCTAGTCTTTAAGGAGTTGGACAGAAGCCGGGCGGTGGTGGCGCACGCCTTTAATCCCAGCACTGGGGAGGCAGAGGCAGGCGGATTTCTGAGTTCGAGGCCAGCCTGGTCTACAGAGTGATTTCTAGGACAGCCAGGGCTATACAGAGAAACCCTGTCTCGAANAAAAAAAAAAAAAAAAAAAAAAAAAAAAAAAAGGAGTTGGACAGAGCTCCTTAAGAAAGAATAATCGTTTGCAATTTTATGAGGTCCCAATTGTTGATTGTTGATCTTAGAGCATAAGCCATTGGTATTCTGTTCAGGAAAATTTCCCCTGTAACCATGTGTTCAAAGCTCTTCCCCACTTTCTCTTCTATTAATTTCAGTGTATCTGGTTTTATGTGGAGGTCCTTGATCGACTTGGACTTGAGCTTTGTACAAGGAGATTAAAAATGGATTGGTTTGCATTCTTCTACATGCTGTCTGCTAGTTGAACCCGCACCATTTGTTAAAAATGCTGTCTTTTTTCCACTGGATGGTTTTGGCTCCTTTGTCAAATATCAAGTGACCATAGGTATGTGGGGTAACTTCTTGGTCTTCAGTTCTATTCCACTGGTCTTCCTGCCTGTCTCTGTACCAACACCATGCAGTTTTGTTTTGTTTTTTTGTTTGTTTGTTTTCTTTTGTTTTGGTTTGGTTTTATCACTATTGCTCTGTAATTCAGCTTGAGTTCAGGAATGGTGATTTCCCCAGAAGCTCTTTTATTGTTGAAGATAGTTTTTGCTACCCTGAGTTTTTAATTATTCCAAATGAATGTGAGAATTGTTCTTTCTAACTCAATGAAAAATTGATTTGGAATTTTGATGGGNATTGCATTGAATCTGTAGATTGCTTTCACCAAGATGGCCATTTTTACTATAATAATCCTGCCAATCCATGAGCTGGGAGGTCTTTCCATCTTCTGAGATCTTCTTCAATTTCTTTCTTCAGAGACTTGAAGTTCTTGTCATAAAAATCTTTCACTTGCTTGGTTAGAGTCACACCAAGTTATTTTATATTATTTGTAACTATTGTGAAGGGTGTTGTTTCCTTGATTTCATTTTCAGACTGTCCTTTGAGTAGAGGAAGGCTACTGATTTGTTTCAGTTTTTGTTCATTTTATTGATACATATAACCCCTCAGTTTCATTTATAAGAAATAGTCTAGGGGAGGAAGAACAGGTAAAGGTGCACAGTTGTCTTGATGTGTTTTATAATTTGAAATTAGAAGTAACAGCATTTATGTTTTTTATTTAAATCACAGAGATTAATAAAATGGATGGAGTTTGTATAATATGACAAGCATTGTACTAAGTATATGTTGGCCTACATGCATATCAACACACAGAGATCATTGATGATCAAGGCCATCTTGGAGGCAAATCACCATACTAAGAGATTTAATCTTTAACTTCTACTTGTATGAGATATATTGGCAAATGTTCTTAACAATGGATTAGGTTCTCTGTAAAACCATAATACTACATTCAACCACCTATTTAATGATTATTACACAGACTTGAGCTTAACAAGCAGAAAACTCATCTATTCAATATCAACTTTGTAAATATCTTTTCTCATTTTGCTGATCAACAAAGCTTTAAAGTTGAACTTGGTGAATGTCTTATATGCCTCATAATTAACTAAAAAAACTGGATCTGCTTTGTGCTGAAAAATATGTTCACAATGTGATCAATTTGCACCCTCTTCAGAGGCTCATAGCTTTTTCTAAGCCTTCAGTAATTTTTTAAGCTAAATGCTGCGACAGCTTCATAACCCTTCTCAATATGCAACCACTTGCTAAGCTGGAAAACTGGTATGTACATCGAAGCACAAATGTTTCTTTGATGGTAGGTTGCCACTCTGCTCTAAAAGTTTGTGATTGCTTTGCCATTCATCTAAATCACAATTTAAACTCAGGATTATGCTTAAGTATTTTTAGATAACAGACATCTACCAATTCCACTTCATTTCGTTCAGGTCAGCCATTCTAAAAAACAAAACAAAACAAAACAAAACAAAACTATATCTTCCTGATGAATTCTTTGCACATATAGCATTGAAGGTTCTTCATTCAATGTGAGCAGCATCCCTGCAATTTTTTAGTAACCCATCATAGGACATCAGTCATTGGCTCAAAAATTTCAGATTGTGTAGCTTTTGGATTTCTCACTTTTAGTTTAGAGTAACTCACACCCTTTTGTGTTTATTGCTTTCTAAATATACACATGCTTAATTTACATTTGTAATTTTGGTAAGAACCATATACTGTTGAACATGGAATCACTTTGAATCGGCTCAATCCAAAGGATTTTAGTCTTAGTATGGTCCAGAAACATGTTGTCATGAACTTTTTAATACATGAAGATAATATCAGGAAACTAAAGATTTCCAAAATACCCCTTACATGATCATGGTTAAATATTAAATATATCCCAATTTTTACCAATATGGTAGGTACCATTTTAGGATCAATTCAAAGATTGATCATATTTATTATATTTTAAGCCAATTCTGCAATAAATAAATTAGCACATGAAAGTCAGTTATATTTTAACTAATTTCATATATAATCTGCCGCCATAAGAGGGGGAAGAAATAGAAATAAAGAAAAAATAATAATACAAACCCTTTTAAAGTATGACACATTTATTTTTATAATTTATTGCTTTAAGAAATTAGTTTCAATTAGAAGCACAGTGATAAACACAATATTTTTATAATTTTTTGGAAAATTCATGAATGCATCTTTCAGAATTTGTCACATAAAATTGCATCCATATTACTTGAAATTTTTAAACTGAATATATATTATCAATTTCAGCAAATATAAGTTATTTATCTTACCCAGAATTGCTACAAGGCTTTGCCTTTTATGTACTTACATGCAGACTTCTCAGTTGTAATCAATACTGAATACTCAATTCAGCTCAGTCTGCTTGTTCAAAATTAATTCATTCTGTTCAAATTATTTAATACTCATCTTTTCAAGAAGACTTTCTTTTTTACAATGGAAAAGAAAAATTAGAACACACATTTTTGGTACTGGTTTTGAAATTACCACCATAATTTATGTGCTAAATGATTTAGCGTGAGTGATAGTGCAAGAATAATTTTGTCCTATTTTGAAATAGATACAAATTGATTTTTATTTTAGGATAATGGCTAGAGCAACCATACCATAAAAAAATTGTAGTTCACTAGTCTGTTTTTAATCCATGAAACTGAAGAAATCAGCAAAGCAATAAAATCTGCTTAATACAATGTCAAATTTGACATTAACCACTTTTTCCATAGACATCTTAACATCCTAAATTAGAATTAAAGTGTAGGATAGCCCCTATATACCATTTTAATATGAGTTTCTGCACTACAAATTATTAAGTTTATATTTCCCAATCAGTCAAAGAAGCAATGTATATACAAAGACATAAAAAAGTAAAGTACTCTTGACAATAATTGCATTGTGCTTGGACATGTAACACAATTGGTTATCCCTGCATATTTTCCCATGAGATTTCAAAGAGATCTCCAGTTCACATTACATTTATTCTAAAATTTTATTGTAGAACTGGCAGTTATCCTACTTTAAAAGTAAGAAAATAAAAGAAAACAGATGAAGGGGGAAAGCATATTTAGAATTCTGGAGACAGATAGTCTTTTCCTGATGCTGTAAGAAGAGTGCATTTTGTGCTTTCATTCAATTCCGAGAGAGAATTTTCTCATAAAACATGAAGCTAATGATGCAGAGATCTTATAAGGATTAGGTCTTCATTTAAACACCCTTAGATTCATACAATCAAGGTTATTAAAATGCCTGGTTTGGTTAGAACGTACCTTTACTTTTCAAAAATTAATAGAACTACTGACTCAGAGAAAACACTAAAAATATTCATTAAATAATACCCTATTTAAATAGCAAATACAGTCAAAGTAGGCAACATATATTGCATGTAAAAGTATATTTATAAATATAAATATATGAGATGGTTTGATTTAGGATATACATTTTCAAGTGTTTAGAGGATTAATAAGGTACATAATAAAACAATTTTGTAGATAAAATATATATAGCTAGGATTAATGAATGATATTTAATTATTAATTAACTTAATGGAAGTAATATTCTTCATTTTTCTTGGTATGAATCAAACTGACTTTTCTTTCATAACAAGATGAACAAATCAAATAGATACTGATCCCATAGTGCTCAAGTTTCCAGAAATTATTTATTAGGTTCAATTAAGTTTCAGACTCTATGATTTCACTATGTTCACAGAGGGCAAACAAACCTAATCTTTAAAGCTGAATGCTGTGAAAATATTTCTGCAATGATTATGGCACACACTGAAAGTTCACATAGTAAAGTGAATTCCAAGTCAGAAACTTTCCTCTGATTTCTTCTATGAACGACTTACTATATACCCTGAACCTGGATGATTAACTCAGTGTATCTGCATTTCATTTTCACAAACTATAAACTGAGCAGTTGAAGGACAGGCCACCCTTCTTTTGTTTAAGTCAAATAAATAACACATGTGAAGTTCCTATCTCATACTAAATAGAAATAGCCTTCAAGATTTTTAACATTAAATTTTAAATAATATTTATTTATAATACCTCAAGAAATCAAATTGGAGTCCGACATCTCAGCTGAGCTCTGGGTTTTTAATATTCACTAGATGCATAATCTTCTTGCCTTCAATCACAAAACTTCACAAATGTTTGTCAAGTTCTTTTCATTTCCTTATTACAACCGCCATATCTGTGACCATGACACTATTAAGACCGTTTTTGTGAAGGTGAAAGTAACTTTGTGTATTTTCAAAACTGTGCCTTGTCTTCATCTAGTCCCTCTGTACTTCATGGGAGTGTGACTGGAAATTTAACACTTGCATTTTCATGACATTATATTCCCTAGGGTTTTATAACCAAAATCAGACAACTTGCATACTCGACTTGATTTTCATTCACATATTTTGGCTCATTCTAAATTTACTTCAATTTTTCTTTTTGTTCTCTTCCTTCCTTCCTTCCTTCCTTCCTTCCTTCCTTCCTTCCTTCCTTCCTTCCTTCCTTTGTTCATTCCACCCTTCCTTCTTCCCTCCCTCCCTCCATCCCTCTCTCTCTCCCTCCCTCCCTCCCTCCCTTCTTTCCTTCCTTTTCTTCCTTCCTTCCTTCCTTCCTTCCTTCCTTCCTTCCTTCCTTCCTTCTTTCTTTCTTTCTTTCTTTCTTTCTTTCTTTCTTTCTTTCTTTCTCTTTCTTTTTTCTTTTTGACAGCTAGACTTTCATGGGCAGCTCCAGGATGAGGAAGTAGCCAAATAAAAGAATAGACCTTAGCGGCTAGCTTTAGAAATGCAATCTAACAAGGCTAGCAAGGGAAGGAGAATGGGAGAAAAGCATGGTTTGTCAGAGATATGTTTGCCATTCTCTGGTCTAAAAGAGCCCTTCACCTTTTCTATACAACAAAATACTATTTTAATGGAACATTAATCTTAAAATATTACTCATTTTGGTATATTTTAAAACTTAAAATTAATAATTTTAATTATTTTATTTTGTTGATTTATATTTTAGATGTTTACATTATTGTTTCTAAAATAATATTCCTGTTTATATTTTTATGTGTACTATGTGCACATTTTGTTGTAATAGTATTTTAAGTTAGCAAGAATTTATAAAATACCATAAATATAATTTTTACCTTTTTTCTATGATTTTTATTAAAGATTTGGCCATTTTCCCCTAAATATTAAACAAAATTAAGTGGCAAATAGTACTCATGTAACATATCATTATGCATTTTAATAAAATATCCAGTTGTGTGATTCAAAGTATTTTATCATGTGTCTGGTTTTATCTCCTCTTGTGAATGTCTCTCCACACTGGCTTTCATAGGACTAGAAGATGTTCTTTAGGGAGCTAAATTATAAAAGCAATCAATGGGTTGCCACCCCCTTCAGTTCCTTCAGTCTTTCACCTAAATTTTCAATAGGCTTCCACCTAGACCCCTGCTTAATCCTATAAAGACTTGATGCCCCAGGGAAGGAGAATGCCCAGGGGGTGAGGGATATATCCTCTTAGAGATGAAGGGGAAGGGAAATGGGCTGAAGAATTATGTGGGGACAGGATGGGGCAACATTTAGGATGTAAGTAAAAAAAAAATTAATTTAAAAATAAATCTTTTTTTTTAAAGCCATCAATGATCTTACCATATGCTAGACACTGAATGCTACAATACTAACCTGTCAGTTCAGCTATTCCCACTATTTACAATCATACCCAACCATTGTTTTCACTGAATCTGAAGATTTCTGGTGCGAAGGAATTTATGTCTGGTTCTATAAATATATTCCAAATTCATGTTCATGGCTATGGAAATAATAGGCCTTAAAACCAGAACCTAGTAATGTTCTTTGGCTACATAATCACATATAAAACTGTCTCCTAAATATTCATGTTTTATGTATATATTGTTGTTACCCCCAAACTTTGTTGGAAAAACTTAATTCCAGTAAGTAGTAGTAAATAAAGAGACTCATTTATTGTCCCATGTGTTCAGATTAAGTGAATCTGAGTAGTCAGCAAAAGGTAGGTCATCAAAATCATTCCCTAATAAGATATTTGAGTTTTCTCATATGTAAAAGTCCTATATACCTTTTTAATTTTATCATTTATTATTTTATATAATATAGATTGGATAATAGCTTTCTCTTGATGCTGAGTTTATTAAAATTGATTCCCCTTCTCTAGGTTATCTCTTTGTACAAAAGACAGTGTTATTTGCTTAAAGTAAGACTTTCAATATTATGAGTTCCCATTATTAGTTGTTGATCTTAGTGCTTGAACTACTGCTGTTCTATTCAGAAATTCTTTTCCTGTGCCAATTGGTTCGAACTCATTCCCCACTTTCACTTCTTCAGGATAAGTGTAACTGGTATTTGTTGAGGTCATTGATCCATTTGGAGGTTAGTTTTGTATATGATGGTATGTAAGGATCTATTTGCATTCTTCTACACTCCGACATCCAGTTTCACCAGCACCATTTGTTAAAAATGTTGTTTTTCTTCCGTGTGTATCTCTGGCTTCGTTTTCCAAAATCAGGTGTTCATAAAAGTATGGATTTATGTCTGGGTCTTCAATTCCTTTGATTAATGTGTGTGTTTTTATGCCAATACAACTTGGTTTTTGTTATTATAGCTAGCTCTGTAGTATGAGTTGAAATTAGGAATGCAGCAGTTCTCTTTTGATCTTTTGTTCATTCTTCTGTGATATATTACATTCCAACAACATATTTCCCTCCCTCCTCTCTTTCTAATTCCCCTTTCTCCCCAGCCAATCATCCTCTGATTCACTTCATAAAAGGGGAGACCTCCTATTGATATCAACCAAATAAGGCATATGAAGTTCCACTATAACTAGGTACCTCTGCTGATATTAGTGCTGGAGAAAAGGCAAACCAGTAGGTAGAAAAGAATCCAAACAGACGAAAAGAGTTGGAGAGAGCCCCAATTTCCAGTGTTAGGAGTATAACAAGAAGATCTAGGTAGATAACATATAACATATATCCTCCAGGAGTTCTTTATTTTTTATTTAATCTTTTATTTATTTAAATAATTTTTTTTACACTCCAGATTTTAACCCCCCCAACCTGATCCACCTACCAACTGTTCTACATCCCATACCTGCTCTCTTATCCCCTGTCTCCACGTGGATGCCCCCACCCCCCAACCCACATGACCTCTAAACCTCTGGGGCCTCCAGTCTCTTGAGGGTTAGGTGTATCCTCTCTGACTGAACCCAGACCCGGAAGTCCTCTGCTGTATATGTTTTGGGGACCTCATATCAGCTGGTGTATGTTGCCAGGTTGTTTGGTGGTCCAGTGTTTGAGAGCTCTGGGGTTCCAGGTTAATTAAGACTGCTAGTTCTCTAACAGGGTCAACCTCTTCCTCAGCTTCTTCCAGTTTTTCCTAGTTGTTTGTTTTTTTAGAATTGTTTTTAGCTAAGCTGAGTCTTTTATTTTTCAATATGAATATGAAAATTGTCCTTTTATGGTTATTAAATATCTGTCTTGGAATTTTGATGCATCAGTAAATAGTAAATGAACAGAAATTCAATAGAAGGAAAACTTCCTTGGATTCCCACATGTATGGGCTTGTTCATAACAAAGTAAAAAATATTTTATATGGACATTGTCTTTGAGAATGTTATATATTCAAGAATATTGTTCTTCAGGATTCGAACACATTAATGTGCTTATAATACTATTCATTATTATTTATTGTACTAGGATCTCACTCTGTCTCATCTCCTTTCTCAGTGTCCCCAATTCTATACACATACTGAATTGGGACCTTGTAGTATCTGAGTTGAACCTATTATCTCAAAGCCCACCCTCACAGTGACACACTTCCTCCAATAAGGCCAGACTTCCTAATAATGCCAGTCCCTAGGCCAAGCATAGTCAATCCATCACACCTCAATCACAACATTCTTTTATTTTTTCCCCAAATTTCTGCTCAAATCAGAGGCCAACTAAGAGGATGTGAATATTTTCTCACTGTAATTCCTCATTTTGTAGGCAAGTCATTTGTAAGCAGACGAATGAGCAGAAGTCACAAATCTTGCCATCAATAAGAAAGGCCATGTACATATTGAAACAGAAAACTACCATATCATCCCATAGATGATACGCTTAAAAGTTGTAAAATATTCTGTTTTATATTAGCTCCTTGAGGAGCATCACTAACTTTACAAAAAATTACATCAACAAAGTAGTTGGGGGAATGGTGAAATACACTGTTCCATACAACATGTAGAGAGGAGATCAATCTAAGTAAGATTCCTCCAAAGGATGTTCCATGTTTATATGGTTGAGACTTGGTTGCATATATTATCCTCCATCTCTTCATTGGTAAATTTTCGACTATAGCAAAAAGGTACATCATGTGAAAACATATGAAGCTTTGTAGTCATTTTGGAATTGTCCCATGGGTGGGTGCTGTGATGGATCAGTACAAATTGAATATATTATCATTCATCGTATTTTTTCCAATTCAACTCGATTCTATTGGTCCATGTTTATTCAATATTTGTGTCAAATGAGTTTTCTTGGGGAGTTATTCACAAATGCCTATTCACCCCTAAAATACATCAAAGAAATAGTTCTTCTCACATCTAGCTTGGTGAACCAAAGATATTAGTAACATGGTAATATTTGTACCATGAAGGTTTGATTATAGAAGCATATGTGACTCAAATGGACTGAATATTAAACATATCTTAACCCAGTGTACATGATTATTTGCAAATCAACATGTTTCTCAGAAGTACTACCCCTAATTTATGGACCACCCTTCCAAACAGGAACTTCTCCTTCAATTGATTTACTACCATATAAACATGGACCAGTTTTAGGAACCTTGAAATGTTCTCATCTTCCTCAGTTTTTGGAGCCTTACTCCCTCTGACTGAGCAATAATGCCTCAATTTAGAGGAAATAACTATATAACAGACCTCGTCTAAGTTGGATAAATTTTAAGCTTCACATTTGTAGACTAGATAAGTGGATATTGACCCAGAAGCTTGGAATACCAAAGATACAATTCACAGACCACATGAAGCTCAAGAAGAAGGAAGACCAAAGTGTGGATACTTTGGTCCTTCTTAGAAGGGGGAACAAAATACCCATGGGAGGAGATACAGAGAAAAAGTGTAGAGCAGAGATTGAAGGAAAGGTCATACAGAGACTGCCCCACCTGGGGATCCATCCCACATACAGTCACCAAACACAGACACTATTATGGATGTCAACAAGTGCTTGCTGAGAGGAGCCTGATATAGCTGTCTCCTGAGATGCTCTGCCAGTACCAGACAAATACAGAGCCAGATGTTCTCAGCCAACCATTGGACTGATCACAGGGTCAACAATAAAAGAGTTACAAAAAGAACCCCAGAAGCTGAAGGGGTTTGCAGTACCATAGGAGGAACAACAATATGAACCAACTAGTACCCCCAGACCTCCCAGGGACTAAACCACCAAGCATAGAGTACAATTGGAGGTGGGACCCATGGCTCCAGCCATATATGTAGCAAAGGATACCCTTGTAGGTCATCAATGGGAGGAGAGACCCTTGGTCCTGTGAGGGCTCAAAGCCTTAGTGTAGGGGAATTCCAAGACCAAGAAGCAGGAATGGGTGAGATGGTAAGCAGGGGTAGGAGGTAGGGGTTATGTGTTTTTTGGAGGGGAAACCAGGAAAAGGTTTAACATTTGAAATGTAAATAAAGAAAATATCTAATTTTAAAAAACAGACATAGTATAAGACCTCCAAAAGCTAATATTCTCAGATATAGTTAAATCCACACAAATGTGTAAAATACAAATTATTTTAATTTTAACAAATTGAAAGTCGAGTTTAAAAGGTGAATCTTGCCATGAGTTCCACCATCTTAAGCCAGTCATCCATTTACTGCTACTTGAATATCATTCATGGTTAAACTTAGGCCACAAGTGTGTTCTGTTTCTTTCTTTTCTTCTTCTCTTTCTTTCTTCTTTTCTTCCCAATTCCTTCTATATTCCAGTAGTGAAACCCATGACTCAGAGTGTTATTCAGAAGATTTGGGGGCTCAGTGTCAGTTCTTAAATCTGTGCTGCATTCCTGGCTAGTCAGGATCGCAATAACATAGTAAAGATAAATAAATTATTAGATATTCAAAAAATGAGAAGCCCTCTTTTCATTCTAGTAATTTTCCTAAAAAGAGAATTTGTTATTAAATATAACAAATCCATCATTTACTAAGAAATAAACAAAATATTAAACAAATTATATTATGACTGGTTGTCACACACAAGTGCTTTCAAGACTTAACCTCTGTAATATCTGTTCTTTTGGAACTATATACTAGAATAAACTCTACCTCCCTTAAGTTGTCTCTTGTGGGATAATTAATTGCCACAACAACATAGCAGTATAAAAAGCATGGAAAACATCTGCCACAACTTCTGTATGGTTCTAAATTCTATTCCTGACATTCCAAAGAATGCTGCCTTCTCTTACCATCACCCGGGAGAATAGAATATAAGAAATGTGGAGTTTGGAGGTCCAGAATCTTTACCTATAGTATTTACTTGGCTCGTCTTCCTAACATTTCCAGGTGTGTTGATTCCATTTAGATCTTAACTGCAGTCATCTCTTATTTTACTTGGTTTCAAAAACATAAATATATTTCCTTTAAATGACTAATGCTTTTCTCAAAGCCATGCTTGATGTGGCAGACCTTTCACACAGAATATACAACACATGTTGTGAGCTGCAAAAGAATTAAAGTCCTAAACTCTGCTTTCCTTTGACAACAGCATGGCTGTAGATCACTATAAACTTGTATAATTGTCTGTATGTCTCTCTCTTTATTTCTAAACCACAGACAATGCTCTTTATTTTGTGGCAATGATAGGATTATTTTTATAATCAAAGGGATAGTCGCAGGACAAAATAGCATGTCAACAGTAAAATAAGCTTAGCTGAAGTCTCAGCCTGTGGGTGACCTGCCTTAATAATTAATACTCATGATTCAATCATTTTCTCAGCCAGGTTTTCTATTAAAATATTAATTACTTAAAATGTCTGTTTTCAAAATCTGAGCATAGAAATGTTTTCTGTTTAAAGTACTTATTTTCAGTTATGTGCAGTGTGCTTTTGTGCTATTTCTATTTGATTTTTCTAGTACACAAGTATAAATTGAAAAAATGTAAGAAAAATTAATCACATGGATTTATCAGGATTCAGTGAGACTGGCTCCAACCAGATGTAAAACGCTGAAATGTTTTTGGATGAAAATCACTTTCTAGTATCTCCCAGTGTTTTATTTGTAAGTTGTACAAACAGATATTAATCCTCACATTCTAACCCAATAACTTGTTGTTATAGCCACATGAATATTTTACTTTAACATATTTAAATTTAAAATTAGACACAAACAGCCTTAGGATTGAAAATGCCCATGGTGATGATATCTCTTGTTTTTTCTAGATAAGCATTAGGTCATAAACCAAACAAATCAATAAGCATGTTTAAAGTCCCAGACTCATTCAGGATAACACTGTGTTAGCACACAACTAGTCCACAGCAGTCTCAACCATCTCATTCTTGATAATGCACTTCATTAATTGGACTGGGCTGCTGAGTTTCTCAAAAATATGTAAATTGATCTTCACTTTTTTTTAGGATTTCATCTACTTTGGACTCAGCAGGGCTCAACCATATGCCTGTGATCTCATTTATATTCAGATATTGTTGTAATTCACTGATGCCCTCACTTTAAAAAGACAACAATTACATCACTTTTCTTGACTTTCTTTTTCTTTCCTCGACTGAAATTAACAAGCATGGATGAAAAATGCCAGACCATAGGTACAACACACAGATTTTAAATTAGCACATATGTCCTTCCTACTCAAGAACCTTTTATCATGGTTTGTTTTGTTGTTGCTTTCAAACTTGTTTTTGTCTCCTCCTTCTCTTCTTCCTCATCCTCCTTTTTTCTCCTCCTCTTTCCTTCTTTCCTTCTATTAGTTTTATTCTACATCTCTTTTGAGGAGCATTTTCTAATTTTCTAGTTAATTTTATCTTCTCTAATTAAAATATCCCCGTAGGCTACAAAGTGTACTGGTTATCAAATGGAAGGTTTACTTTTTTATTGCCTGACGCATAAATACATTGAAGGGCTAGGCTGATGTATGTTGTTTATCATTGTGTTTAACAAATAGACTAGACAATTTGTTTATTGATATAAGAGAAAAAGCAAATTCTTAATTTTATTAAGACCAATTTAGATAATGAAAAGGTAAAAGGGCAAAAAACATCTAATTAAAAAAAAAAGAAAGGAAGAAAGAAAGAAGAAAGGAATGAAATGGTATGTGGTTACCTAGAATGGATTGGTAAAAGGATTTTGCACTTGCGTACGTCATGTCCTAAACTATCATATAGAAATATACGACCACATTTAAGGGAAATGCTATCCTAGTTGGTTTCTTTGCTCTGAAGAAAATATTAAACAAAAACAAGTAGGGAGACATAGAAGGTACCTCAGCAGGCCAGGGTAACCAATGATATTTTAGGGGACTCAGGTTTGGTTCCCAACCTCCATATTGTGTTTCTAAACCATCTGCTGCCCTAGTACCAGGGATCCCAGTTTCTCATGAGCACTAGGAGCAATGCACACATGAATGAATATACATGAATGTAGACACATAAAGAGAACCCACACTGATAAGCATTTAAAAATAAATGATTAAAAAAATAACAATTAAAACCAGACTGCTGAGATCTCTCAGACACAGAGCCACCAACCAGATAGCGTTCAATAGCTGATACTACCCCTTCCCCAGAACATATAGAACAGAGAACTGCCTGATCTGGACTCAGCCAGAGAAGACACACTTATCCCTTGAGAGACTAGAGGCCTCAGGGAGTGGTAGATCTGGTGGGGTGATGGTTGTGGGTGGGGACATCCTTTTGGAGATGTGAGCAGGGGAGTGGTATGGAGGGCAGTCAGAGGGCAGACTAGGAGGGGGAAGGCAACTGGGCTATGAAAAATTATTAAGTAATAATAATAATAATAATAATAATAATAATCAACCTAACAAGCAGTAGAAATAGATTTATGGTTTTATTCACTCAACATGTTGCAGTCATCATGTAGGGAAGCCAAAAGCAGAACTTAAGAAAGAAATATTAGGAACATGGAAAGCAGGAACTGAAGCAGGGAGCATTAATTACTGCCTTGATTTCCATAGCATTCTCTGCTTACCTTTTTACACAACCATATCACCTTCCAAGAGGTGGCATCACCCACAGTGTCGTTGGACTTCCAGAACCAATGGTTAAACATGGATGCTAGAGGTCAATGTGACAAAAGAAACTCCTCAACTGCAGTTCCTTATTCATTCATGACTACTTGTATCAAGATGACAAAACCTCACCAGTACATGTGGTATTAAAGAGTAGAGAGGTTTTTGAAAAGAATATTTTAACAGAAAACCACATGTAGAGGCAAGTTGTCAATGCAGACAAAGCTAGAGTACAACTATGGAAACTTTTCTATAATAAATGTAGAATTTCAAAAAAATTATCAAAATACTTAAATCTGAGCCTTTAAAAAGAACATATAATGTAACTTAATAGCAAAATAACAAGATAGAGAATTAATGGAACCCTAAATCTTTAATCCTGTATAACTTCAAAAATTTTAGTTCCTTCACAATATACAAGAAATACAACACAGACTGTTCCAATGAAATATTTTATATTGTTAAACATGGTGGTTAGAATAGTTGAAGATTTTCCATCAGAAACATGTTTACATAGAAACAAGAGCCTAGACTGCAGAAAAATAGTATGAATTGAAGATAAAGACCAGAAAGCCATTTATAGACAGAGATAATAAATTAATCAAAGAAGAGACTCTGGGGAAATAGGGGTACAGAAAGTTAACAGCCTGAAACTTGCTGTAAGGCAAAAGTGTTTCTGTAAATTTGAAACCATTTGATGGAATTTTCACATCCTAGATTTTCTTGTGACATTTTATATATTATAATGATGAGTTAAAATATTATATTTTGTTGTTCTATTCTCATTTTATGATATTTGTATACTGTACAGCTACTAAAGAACATGTAATGGTCCCTAACAATTTAGTACCATGTTGACTACTTTCTGATAGATCTATAAATTGATCTATCTAGTTTTTGTAACTTAATTATGAACTACAAATAAGATTAGATTGGCTGTGGCCTTCAGTATCAGTATCAGTATTATAGATTATATTACATATTTATGACAATTGATATGATTCATAGTTCATGTATGATAACTTGGAATAATCTGTTGTGTTTTCTAATGGTAGACTAGTATATATAAGTATATAGCATAAGTACTTAATTCTTAATTATAAAAAGAAATAAAATAGAAAAATAAGAATTTAAATTGTAAACAGATAAACATTGTACTGGCTAGTTTCGTGTCAACTTGACACAGCTGGAGTTATCACAGAGAAAGGAGCTTTAGTTGAGGAAATGCCTACATGAGATCCAGCTGTAAGGCATTTTCTCAATTAGTGATCAAGGGGGAAAGGCCCCTTGTTGGTGGGACCATACCTGGGCTGGTAGTCTTTGGTTCTATAAGAGAGCAAGCTGAGCAAGCCAGGAGAAGTAAGCCAGNAAAGAACATCCCTCCATGGCTTCTGCATCAGCTCCTGCTTTCTGACCTGCTTGAGCTCCAGTCGTGCATCCTTTGGTGATCAACAGAAGTATGGAAATGTAAGCCGAATAAACCCTTTCCTCCCCAACTTGCTTCTTGGTCATGATGTTTGTACAGGAATAGAAACCCTGACAAAGACAAACATATATATGTACATGATGTGTATCTATGTATATGTGGGGTGTTATGTAGAGACCAGTAATTGATGTCTGCTGTCTTTCTCTATTGGTTTCTACAATATACTTTGTTACAAATTCTTTTACTGAACCTTGAATTTACAATGGTGGCAGATAATTCTGGCCAGAGAGCTCCAGGGGCCCTTTTATGTCCACTTCCATAGGACTAGAATTACAGGTACATTCTACAATGTGAGCTTTAACTCCAAACTCAGGATGGTGACAAGTACTTTATTAAAAAACAGTCACTTCTACAACTCAAAATCTTATTTTATATATTTTTGGGGGGATAGGTTGTAAATATTGTAGAAATGTACATCTAACTATTAGTGGTCATTATTGTCGTTAAAATAATAAGCAAACAATGCATATTCATATTAAAACAGCAACTGGAAACATTCCAAATGTCATAACTCACCAGATAATTTATGCATCCTAACTTATGTACCCTTTTTGTCATTTTAAAAGAAACTTTGAAGCTATCTCACTTAATTTCATTGAACTCTTTGGTAATATGGAAATAATATTGCTTGATTTGCATAATTAATTTTCTCCTAAAAAGCGAAATGAGATAACATAATAAAATAATATATAAATTGTAAAGTATGTTTTATGATTTATCAAATAGAAGTCTCTTTTAATCAAAATATAGAAACACAAATAGCAACAAAATTATGTTTTGTAGTCTATAGACCACAGAGATGTTTTTAAAATAATTAATTAAATCTTAAATTAATTAATTGCTTTATTTGAGCTAAGGTCTCACTGTGTAGCATTGAAGAGTTGGAACCTAATATGTAGATAAGGCTGGCTTACCTCATAGAAATCTGTGTGCCTCTGTTTCTTAAGTGTTGGGATAAAACCATGTACAACTATTCCTGGCTGAATCAAACTTTTAAATAACACAACTATTTCCTTTCTTAAGAGCTCATGTCTCTATCTGCATATGTAACAGAAGATGGCCTAGTCGGCCATCATTGGGAAGAGAGGCCCCTAGGTCTTGCAAACTTTATATGCCCCAGTACAGGGGAATGCCAGGGCCAAGAAGGAGGACTGGGTGGGTAGGGGAGCAGGGCAGGGGAGGGTATAGGGAATTTCGGGTATAGCATTTGAAATGTAAATAAAGAAAATATCTAATTAAAAAAAAAGAAAACCCTAAAATTTAAAAAAAAAAAAGAAAGAAAGAAAGAAAGAAAGAAAAGAAAAAAAGAAAAAAAAAGATTTTACTTGCTTGTCATGTTTTCTTTTCTTTATTCTTTTCCTTCTATCCATTCATTTAAACTCTGGATTCCATTCCTCTCCTTGTCCACCAACATACCACATCCCATACCTCCTGCCTGTGCTCCTATCCCCATGAGGATGTCCCCACACCCATCCCACTAGACCTCCAAACTCCTTGGGGCCTTCAAGCTCTGAAGAGCTAGCTGAGAAATGCAAATCAAAACGATCCTGAGATTCCACCTCACACCAATCAAATTGTCAAGGATCAAAACCTCAGGTGACAATACATGTTGGAGAGGATGTGGAAAAAAAGGAACACTCTTGCATTACTGGTGGGATTGCAAACTGGTACAACCACTCTAGAAATCAATCTGGAGGTTCTTCAGAAAATTGGAAATAGATCTACCTGAAGATCCAGCAATACCACTCTCAGGAATATACCCAAAAGATGCTCCACCATGCCACAGCGGCACATGATCCACTATGTTCATCTTGGTTTTCCAAAGTTTACTTAATCTATTCTGAACTTCATATTATTTTTAAAAGTCTATGCTGTATAGATTTCCAAGCCGGTTTTATGAATTTGCTTTCATGGTTTATAAGTGAATAAAATATATACAGTACTAAAACTATAAAATATAATGTGTAGCTTCAGAGTTTCCATTTCTAATGCTGATTCTAACTTTACATAAATCCATTAAGTTGTACGGACTTTGAGAATGGTTAATCTTGGTGTGCTTCATTTTTATATATTTTAAAGGGATTTTATTACTATTTTTCTTTTAAAAAATAAATAGTAGTTTGTCTCTTTCATGGAGAACTTCAGAAATGTTCGTGCTCCTGTATTTTCTGTAACATTACTTTCTAGTCATAGATAAATACACAATACAAGGAAAGCTGATGCCTACCTCTAGTCTCCGTGCTTTGACCTTTACACTGCAGTTATGGTTTTGTTTTCCCCATGTATTTCTCAGTGTCACAGATCGAATCTAGAGCCACCTGTGAGCCAGGCAAATGTTCTCACACGGACCTAGATTTGCAGCCTGTTTCCTTCAGTGTCACGGGTTCTCTGACGGTTCTAGAGCTGTCCCACTAGAAGACGGCGCTTTCCGGAGGTACAGTCTCTATTCCTTTATGCAGCACCACACGTCCCTGGTTTTCTCAGTCATCAGTGGCCACTCCTTTGCACATACTCTTACTGAAGACACTTCTTCGCCCTGGCACTTCAATGCTGAATTTATTTAGGACTTAATTTGAAATCCCCTTCCCTCTATGCACTTTATATCCACTCACACTCACTTTCCACTCTCTACGTGAGCCTGTTTACACTTACTGACTGAAAGCTGTATAATTATTCTTAGGTATATATAATTATTATTAAATCTTTTTTTTTTTACAGTCCAGTCTGTATCCCCCTCCCTATCGGTCCTCCTACATTTCTATATCCCACTTCTCCTCCCCAGTCTCAAAGAGGATGTCCCCACTGCCCCCCTCACCCCACCAGACCTCCATACTCCCTGGGGACTCATGTCTCTCAAGGATTAGGTGCATCGTCTCTCACTGACACCAGACCTGGTAGTCCTCTGCTGTATATGTATGGGGGCCTCATATCAGCAAGTTTACGCTGCCTGGTTGGTGGCTGAGTGAGAGATCTCGGGGGGGGGGGGGTCCAGGTTAGTTGAGATTGTTAGTCTTCTTTATGAGGGGTCCCTCCTCCTCAGTTTCTTCCAGCTTTTTCCTAATTCAACCCCAGGGCTCTTCAGCTTCTGTGCTTTGATTGGGTGCAAGTATCTGCATCTGGCTCTTTCAGCTGCTTGATGGGCCTCTCTGAGGGCAGCCATGCTAGGCTCCTGTCTGCACACACACCAGAGCACCATAGGAAGGTCAGGCCTCGGAGCCTCCTCTTCAACTGGATCCCAATTTGGGCCTGTCACTGGACCTCTTTCCCCTCGGTCTCTTCTCCATTTTTGTCCCTGCAGTTCTTTTAGACAGGGACAATTATTTTCGGTTGATAGTTCTAAAATATAACAATTTTTCTCTGGAAGTATTTTTTCTCTATATTTCCCATGCAGTAATTGTCAAACGTACAAAACTCAAGATATTGAAATTTATTATTGATGTTTCTGGTTCACTGACTCCCAGGGTTTAGTTACTCAGTAAGTCCATTATTTCCAAGACATAATCTCAAATGCAGACATTTCTTCCATTCCAATTGAAATGTCTAGCCAATTCTCCATCTCTTTCTCTCTCTTTTTCTATCTATCATCTATCTATCTATCTATCTATCTATCTATCTATCTATCTATCTATCTATCTATCTATCTATCTATCTATCCCCATTAAGCATTCATTAAGTATGAAGTATGACTTTTCAGCTAAAAGATCAATGTGAATCTTCCTATGTCCCCACTTCACTGCTAGGCAGAATTAAAGGTTCTCTGTGCTCACAGTTAAAGTTCACAGGCAAGAAAAAAAAAATCTCTTATTGCTTGTTCTATTGAATGTTGTGACTGAACTATTCATAGAAGTTAAGTACTAATCATTTATCCATTAGTGTGAATAACATGTTCAGTTTAGTTAAAATAATTTTAGATGATTAATGAACAAATGTTCAAAATTTTCCTATGAAAAAGAAGAAAATATTTCAATCAATGAAATAGCAAGCTAATAAGTACTAACTACTAAGTATGAGCCTTGTCATATTTTAAAAAGAATTCCCTGATGCCGCACAATATCTTATCTATTCATCGATAGCTGAGTTGGTATGCAGTATGCTTGTTGCAAATGTAAATGTAACATATTAATGTTAATTACTATGAGTAACTGTCTCTTGCATTAGCTTGGTCACACACATCATTTATATTTTAATTTTATATAAATCAAATTTAATACAGTGCATAGATGTTAGTGAAATTATGAAGAAGAATATTTTTCTGATCATTGTGAGTTTATTGCTGAACAGATGAAGGGGAGGGAAGTGGGAGAATTTAATTCCTGCAGCATGATAAAGCATATGGAAATGAAACCTTACATTAGTCATTACGAAAAATAATTGGGAACTAATCTCATTCTTCTTAGAGTAGATTATTCAAATATTTATTTTTGGTAGCTCCAAATAATTATTTGAAGGTCTTGTGTCTTCTAGATGCTGTAATTATAAAGAAGACCATCTCTAATTCCAAATTATTTTTATTGATGACTTCCTCGGGTTATTATTGAATATTCATTCCTCTTTGCTCCAAGAACCAAAGTAAAAGATTGTTACCTAGATGCAAAGCTTTTCTCATTTTCTCAGTCACAAATTTTCAGTCAAACTATTCCTTTCACTATCACTGAATCATTTATAGGGCATGATATACTTTAAAACATTCAGCTGTCTTAAATATACTTTCCTCCACAGATGCCTAATTGTTGTGAATAATATGACATTTAAAAGCTTCTTCAATGAAACTCAGTACAAAAATTAATTAGTAGATACATTTCTTAAGAAAAACCAGAGCTAAACATTTGTTTAAATGACAAATTATTTTACCCAGGACCTTCATCAATAGGAAAAAAGACTCCGGTATGATAAATAGCTTGATCTTGGTTACTATGTGATAAAGGGTTTTGTGAACAACAGAGTTAGTGCAATTCTTCTTAAGACATCCTAAGTGGTTAAATACCACCTCAGCATGGTGGAGGAATAGAAACCCATGTAAATAGGGAGGGTGCTGGCCGGGTGTGGTGGCGCACTCCTTTAATCCCAGCACTTGGGAGGCAGAGGCAGGTGGATTTCTGAGTTTGAGGCCAGCCTGGTCTACAGAGTGAGTTCTAGGACAGCCAGGGCTACACAGAGAAACCACAAAAGAAAAAAAATTAGGGAGGGTGCTGAACATTCAATTGATGACTAGTGCCTGAGCTGAGTTAGTGGAATTCTTGCTAAAAATGAATGATAAAGACACACACTTAGAGTTCCTGAAATAGAGGCTTATTTTAAAATTCACTCAGTAACATTTTCACTTGGACAAAAATATTAGGAAAGATTTCACTGATGCTTGTTAAGGATGATGCTTTTACTGACGCTCTCCACATGGTATTTGTGCCTAGAGATATGAAGGGCTTTGGACACTTGTTCTTTATGGTCAAGGCATTGACTGTAATGAACCTGATGTATGATGAAGAAAGCAAACAACATATGAGGTAAGGAGAATGGAGGTAAGTAGACACAGGGATTTAGGAGTTGCTTACAGTTGCCCAGTTATAGCTGGGAGGTTTGTATTAATTTCTTAAGAAGAAAACAGACCATTCATATAAGAAGGAAAATATGTGCATAGTTGTACTTTTGTTAGAATCTGATCATATGCAACAATCACAGTCAAGAAGAAAATGGCTAACAAACAAGCACAAGTAGGTTACCATCCCAGGTAATAAACTGCCTTTACTTTCATCCAACATTCATTGTAGCTGTCCTAAATACAATTAGTTGTTTTCCTTTTCTCTTCTTTTTAATGTAGTTCACTATGACTCTATAGAAATATTACTGATTTTGTGTTCACAGACACCAAACACAGCTGTTTCAACAGGCGCTTGCTGACTGGAACCTGGTATGGCAGTTCCTTGAGAGGTCTGGCCAGCAACTAAACAATGCAGATGTGGGTGCTTGAAGCCAACCATCCAGTTGAGCTCAGGGAACCTGGTGAGGGAACTGGTGTAAGGACTGGAGGAGCAGAGGGATATTGCAACCCTATTGGAAGAAGAACATAGGTTGGCCTGACCACCGAGTTCTACCAGAGTCTAGAACACCAACCAAGGAGTGTGCTTGGAGGAATCCATGGCTCGAGATACATATATATATATATAGCAGACAGCAATGGAAGGAGAGGCCCTTGGTCCCAAGGAGGTTGTAGGACGATGCTAGAGCAGTGGTGTAGGAGAGGGTAGGTGGGTAGGCGACCACCTTCATACAGGCAAAGTGGATGGGGAGAGGGAATGTGGGATGGGGTTTGGTGGAGGGGTAAGCAAGAATTGGGATATCATTTGATATGTAAAAAAGTAGAATGATTAATAAAAGAAAGAAAAGAAAAATATTACTGATTTTTTAATCTTGCAACTTCATTAAGTTCCTTTGTTAAAACTAAATGCTTTGGGGTAGAGTTGTAGTGCTCTCTAAATATTAGAGGATGCCATTTGAATCAACTCTGCTCATAACTCTGCTTCCTTTTCCTTTTTGTCCTCCCTGATTTTTCTTAATACAACTTCTATGAATATTTTGAATATATTGTTATTGAAAGTGGTCATCTTCGTTGTGTTCCAGATCTTAAACGCAATTTTTCTCCATTTAATATATTAACAATAAACATTATTTGATCCAAATTGATCTGCACTAAGGCTATATTATTATTATTATTATTATTATTATTATTATTATTATTATTATTAATGGGAAATGACACATAATTTGTTGTCTTTATCATATAATCATTAAGTCTTCAGGGAACCCCAGCTGAGTAAAAGAAACAAAGTGGAGGTATCTGAGGTTCCACTTGGGTTTTTTTCTTTTCTACCAGAGAAGTCTTTTCTGATTTGAGCTGGTCGTGCTGAGAGATTAGTGATAGTACTATGTTTTCCCATCTATTCTTCACCAGTTCTGTCTATGATTCTCTGATCTCCATTTTTCTAAAATGCAACAGTAAACTCTGACACTACTAGTTACTATAATCAAAATACAATTAGTTGTTCATTAATTGGGTATCTATGAGAAGAGCAATTGTTAATGATTTCTAGGAATATATTTTGCTAATGTTACTCATGCAGTAAACAAATATTTTAAAATCTGTTGCAAATGATGTAGAGGTGCACTTTAATTTTGACAATTTATGATAGGAAATTGGAAAATGAAACACAAGTTTACATTAACAGAAGAGATTAAAAATTGATTGTTATATCCCATTTTTACATAATCATTAACCTTTGTTAATAAATACAGGAGGCAACATAATTCTAGAGCTTGATTCTTAAAGGTCATTAGTTATCTGATTGTCAGTTTTTAATTGATTTATAATTATTGTACTTGTTATCTAATGATAAAAGGAATTTCAAAAGTGCTATATTTATGAAGAATAAATAACACTTCACTTTCCTGTTTGGTATAGTTAATAACAACTTACAGCCAATGTTAACAGTTATTTTCCTGATTGCTACAAAAACATTCCTTTCTAAAAGACTTCTTTTGCAGTATTTATTTAGAAAACTGCATTGTGTTTCTTATTAAATATTTAATGAATTGACCTGTATTATAGTTGAACCATGATATCACTCATTCATTATCCAACAGAGCCAAGTTGTACAATTTATTAGGTGAATTTCATTATTGTCTTGGTCAGGCTATTGTATGTTTACATAGAAATCTACCTATAATTATTATATTGTCCCTATGTGATTAATCTTTAAAGTAATAATGTATCATGGGGCTTTGAGTAATAACATATTTGTAAATGACATATCTAAAACATATTTGTAAATGACTGTGTTCATCTTATCCTTTATTTTTTCCTATTATGATATTTTATTCAGGGTCCCTTCAGCAGAATCTTGCTGGCATGAGCATTAGTATCTAGGTTTGGTGGCTGATGATGGGATGGATTCCCGGATGGGGTAGTCTCTGGATAGTCCATCCTTTCATCTTAGCTCTAAATTTTGTCTCTGTACCTATATCCTTTCATGAGTATTTTGTTCCTTATTCTAAGGAGGAATGAAGTATCCACACAATGGTCATCCTTCTTGGTTTTCTTCTGTTTTGCATAATGTATCTTCGGTATTCTAAGTCTCTGGTCTAATATCTGCTTATCAGTGAGTGCATATCTAGTGACTTCTTTTGTGATTGGGTTACCTCACTAAGGATGATATCCTCCAGATACATCCATTTGCCCAAGAATTTCATAAATTCATTGTTTTTAATAGCTGAGTAGTACTCCATTGTGTAAATGTACCACATTTTCTGTATCCAGAGATGGCCCCACCCAGGGGTCCATCCCATAATCAGCCACCAAACACAAACACTATTGCATATGCCAGCAAGATCTTGCTGAAAGGACACTGATATAACTATCTCTGTGAGGCTATGCCAATGCCTGGAAAATATAAAAAGAAGTGTGTGTTTTCAAGAGTGACTTAATATGCTCAAATGAGATTCATGAAAAGATGACAAAGTTTTGTTGTTACTGATGCTGTTAGTTCATTTGTTTGCTGTTTGCTTATTTATGTCTACTGGCTTCAATCAAACTTCCACTGTCTACACAAGGATGGCGTGCTTACATTTGAGGTCATAGACAAACGCTATCTATATAAATGGGGGAAATCGAGTTCTTGTCCATTTTGCTCAGTTATTAAAAATAACTGAAACACAAGTGATGTCATATTTTAATGTCCTCAGTTAAATTTTATAACACATTTGTTTGTGATTTATTAATGGTCTAGTTTCAGTCTTTTCATCTTTGTAAGAAAGAAAGCAGGTTTTCCTACAAATTCAAGAAATGTGAAGCCTCCAGGATTTTGGAAAATTCCCAACTCTAAATATAGCATTTGAATTATGCCAGAGGTCTGAGAGTAAAGTGTCTATTATTCCAGCTGCTTAACTGAACCCATATCTGTTATGGGTGCTGGGAGTCTGTCCTTACCTCAGCTATGCATGAGGAGGTCTAGTGTGAATGTCATCTTTTGCATACGCTAATGAGTTGCTAGGTTAAAGTCACACCAAGATATTTTATATTATTTTTTATGGAGTTGTAGGATAGTGTGACATGGATAAATTTGACTGTGCCTTATCTTTAAATTTCTGATATTTGAAGGAATCAAACTTAGTTATTGCACTTAAAATGGAGAGAGACTTGATTTATTCTATTGAATTAGATATCTGAAGGGAATTTTGGTTGTATTAATTTTATCTGAAATATATTTATACAAAGACATAAAGGCACACTGAAACTTAATTGTTAGATGTGATGTTTCTAGAAGTAAATTAGTATATTTTTATTGTATCATTATTGTCCAGATTCTGACATACTTCTAGTCATCTTTGCTAGAGTGAAAAGTATACATTTCATTCTAATAAAACACATATATGCAATCTATACTTGACAAGGTTATAAATAATTTCATTTTGAAAAACATGTCTGTTCTAAAGAAGTAATGATAAGAAAGCCTCGGGACTTTATTAAATTTGTTCTTGTACATTTGAGAATGTAATTACTTCCCACACCTTTGAATCAGCTAAGATGAAATCTGAGTACAGCTATAGTTTAACAAAATTTTAAGAACACTGCTGTGTAAATCTGTGTGTTCAGAAAGAATACTAGTTTCAAAGCTGAGAGGGAACTATCTTTTTACCATATTTTGAATGTCCTATTATATTTCTATGTTTCTATTTTTCTATTTACTTGTTAGAAATTATCGGCGTGAACGATATTAGCCACAGTCTAAAATTTGGATACAGCAGAGTAAGGAAGAAGGGTGAAAAGTCAGACTAAATGTGTCAGAGGAAAGTGTTATGCAGATTAATGTTGTATTGGATATTTCATAAGTAGGTGCTATTGGATATATTTGCACACATTGTAGAAATATGTGAATGAGCTATTTTTCAAGTAGTTGAGAGTTAAATAAGAAAGAAAACACAATTACATTATTTTTAGTACATTAGAATACAAACAAATTCAAGTAAATTTTTATGTTTATTGAGTACTTGAAAAATGAAGCCAGGTGTGGTGATGCACGCCTTTAATCCCAGCATTTGGGAGGCAGAGGCAGGAGGATTTCTGAGTTCGAGGCCAGCCTGGTCTACAAAGTGAGTTCCAAGACAGCCAGGGCTATACAGAGAAACCCTGTCTTTTTTTTTTTTTTTTTAATGCTAATTCTTTTTTTTTTTCAATTTTTATTAGGTATTTACTTTATTTACATTTTAAATGCTATCCCCAAAGTCTCCTATACCCTCCCCGCCCCCGCTCACCTACCAACCCACTCCCCCTTCTTGGCCCTGGTGTTCCCCTGTACTGGGGCATATAAAGTTTGCAAGACCAAGGGGCCTCTCTTCCCAATGATGGCTGACTGGCCCATCTTCTGCTACATATGCAGCTAGAGACAGGAGCTCTGGGGGTGCTAGTTAGTTCATATTGTTGTTCCACCTATAGGGTTGCAGACCCCTTCAGCTCCTTTGATACTTTCTCTAGCTCCTCCATTGGGGGCCCTGTGTTCCATCTAATAGCTGATGGTGAGCATCCACTTCTGTGTTTGCCAGGCACTTGCCTAGCCTCACAAGAAACCCTGTCTTGAAAAACCAAAAAAAAAAAAAAAAAAAAAAAAAAAAAAAAAGAATGATATCGGGAAATTGAAATACAGCAATGTAATGAATTCCTGTCATCATTTTAGGCAAAAGAAATGGAAATTTATGACTATTGAAAGGTTATGGCTTCCCTAATTTCTTTCTCAGAACATTCATCCTTTGAATACAGGAAAGCAACTGATTTGTTTGAGTTAATTTTGTATCTAGCCACTTTGATGAAGTTGTTTATTAGCTGTAGGAGTTCTCTATAGATATTTTTTGGGGGTCACTTCTGTATTCTATCATATCATCTGCTAATAGTGATATCGTGACTTCCACCTTTCCAATTTTTATCCTTTTGACTTCCTTTTGTTGCCTAATTGCTCTGGCTAGAAGTTCAATTACTGTATTCAATAAATACAGGGAGAGTTGGCAGCCTTGTCTTGTCCCTGATTTTAGTAGGATTGTTTCAAGTTTCTCTCCATTTAGTTTGACGTTGGGTATTAGCTTATTGTATATTGCTTTTATTTATATTATATATAAATAAAATATTTTATATTTAGGTATGGACTTTGAATTCCTATTCTCTCCAATACTTTTTAATATGAATGGGTATTGCATTTTGTCAAAGGCTTTTTCAGCATCTAATGAGATGATCATGTGTTTTTTTTTTTTTTTTTGAGTTTGTTTGGATTACATTGATGAATTTCCGTATATTGAACCATCCCTGCACCTTGGGATGAAGCCTACTTGATCATGGTGAATGATTCTTCTGATGTGTTTTTGGATTCGGTTTGCAAGAATTTTATTGAGTATTTTTTCTTCAATACTCATAAAGGAAATTGGTCTGAAGATCTCTTTCTTTGCTGGGTCTTTGTGTGGTTTAGATGGATCCAACAGGGAGGACATTAGCCAAAATACCAACAAAGGGGAGAGAAAATTTGTATAGACTATATCCAGTAGATAGGTATCACCCCCAGTTGAAGGATGGGGCCACCCACCTACCTCAAAAATATTAATCCAGAATTCCTCTTGTCAAAAGGAAATGACAAAAAAAAAAAAAAAAAAAAAAAAAAAAAAAAAAAAAAAAAAAAAAGACAAAGAGGGGAGCAGAAACTGAAGGACAGGCCATCCAGACACTGCCAACTAGAGATCCATTCCATCTGCTGCCACCAAACCCAGATGCTATTGCTGATGCCAAGAAGTACTTACTAACAAGATCCAGGTATAACTTTCCCCTGAGAGACTCTGCCAGATGTATACAGCCAAATATTGGACTTAGCGCGGGGACCACAATGGAAAATTTAGGGCAAGGACTGTAGGAGCTGAAGGGGTTTGCAACCTCATAGGAAGAACAACAATATCAAGCAATCAGATGTCCCAGAGCTCCCAAGGACTAAATCACCAACCAAAGTGTACACAGCCATGACTCCAGCTGGATATGTAGCAGAGGATTGACCTGTCTGGCATCACTGTGAGGGGAGCCTCTTGCTCCTGTGGAGGCTTGAAACTGAGGATAGGGGAACACGAGGGAGATGGGGCAGGAGTGGGTACGCAGGTGAGGGAGCACCCTCATAATGGCAGGGGGAAAGAGGAGGAGATAGGGGGCTGGTGGAGGGGAAACTGGGAAGAGGTACAACATTTGAAATGTAAATAAATAAGATAACCAATAAAAAATGATAAAGAAAAAAGAATTGAGAAAAAGAAGAAATGGAAATTTATATCACTTAAATATATCAAACATATATTTCTTTCCCTGTGATACAAACTCATTTTGTTCTTTCTTTTCAAATTATAAGATTGAAAATTTAATTAATTTTAACAATATTTTTGCACTATTAATTACTAATATTATCATAATACTTGTGTCTACTATTCATATTGTTAGTGTCATATCTGCATAACGTTTTATTTCTGATCATTGACATTTGTAATGCCAGGCATCATCAGGTCAGTATTACAGTTAAAAATATATTACAGTTTCAGGTGATTTGACAGGTCTAAACCTGTTTCTTTTTTCCAAGAAAATATAAGAAATGCTAAGAATGATCAAAGTGAGGGATTGTGACTTGAAATTTATATCAAGGTTATCTCATATTATGTCTACTGAAAATTTAGATCATTTGAGATCTACCTTCATTCTTTGCAAAGCAGTCAGCTTGCAGTCTCTTCAAAACTGTCTAATCTTACACTAATATTTACTTCATTATATAACAGATTAAGAAAAGAAAGTTGTTTTCCTCTGTTATGAAATCTGTACAAATATAACTGTCCTGTTATGCTGACCAAAACGAACATGTTATATGAAGCTATGGGGAGAACGGTCACCATTTGTAGGAATGTAGTCAACTGAAGGGGTTTGCAACCGCATAGGAAGAACAACAATACCAACCAACTAGAACCCCTAGAGCTCCCAGGGACCAAGCCATCAACCAAGGGGTACACATGGCTCCAGCTGCATATGTAGCAGCGGATGGCATTTTCAGGCATCAATGAGAGGCAAGGTCCTTGGTCCTATGAAGGCTGGATAACCACTCCCCCCCTCAGAGTGTAGGGGGATTCAGGGTGAGGAGGTAGGAGTGGGTGGGTGGTAGAGGAACAACCTCATGGAAGCAGGGGGAGGGAGGA
>NC_034602.1:53177095-53184615 GCF_900095145.1 Mus pahari
GATAACATTTGAAATGTAAATAAAGAAAATATCCAATAAAAAAGAAAGAAAGTTGGTGTACAAAGTTAAAAAAAAAAAAAAGAAAGAAAAAGAGAAAGAAAAAAGAAAAGAGAGAACTGCAAGGCAGCAGCCAGTTAGAACAAAGCTCACAAAAGGCAAAACATTGACTTAGGTCAAAGTGAGTAATTTTCTTCTCTTTTTGTTTTGTTTTAGTGTGTGTTTCTAGAAAACACACTACATTTTAAGCAACGCTAAGGTAGACTCCCCCCCCCCCTCAATTTTCTAAGTTTTCCTAACAAAAAAAGCTGAAAGCATTTATGAATATAAAGCTGTTGTAATTTTTTTTCTGTGAGGCACACATAGCTTATAAGTGATTTTTTTGTATGCTATGTGGTCTATTTCTAACAACTCGAAATTCTTTATCTTTCCAATCATTAATGGAATATATAATGATGGATTAATAAGAGTTGCACTTCCAATTTTTACCTTCCTCAGACACTAATGTTTGTATGTTTCGCTAATAAACTGGATATAATCACTAAAACCTTGGAAGCAATGATTGCCAGTCTGGATTTTTAACAACTGTGTGTCTCCTGTTAGCTGGACCTGTTATAGATAGGCTTCAGATGGATTCATAGTCCTAAATAAACTTGCACAGGTGTTTAGACTTTGGTATCAAATTTACTTGTCAAACTCAGATTCATTTTTTAAAACAAACTCAGTATTAATCATGTATATGTTAGCAACTGATTAACAGTATTTTATCTAACAGACTATATACCATCAATTATGACCAGCAGCTGTGAACCCGAACCCTTTTCTCATTTGGCCCATAATGAAAAGTTTTCTGTGTTGGTATATTAAGAAAATTACTGGAATTACCTCCAAGGAAGTAAGTGCTGTCCTCTGTACACACACACACACACACACACACACACACACACACACACACACCAAAGAAGTCTGTGTAGAACATAAGTGCATGTGCTCCTGTTTATAAATAAGAAACGTGCATACTATGTGTACCTTTTTTAAGACTGACCTACACTTGTAAAATTGAAAATTTATAATGAATGTTTAAGAAAGATAACGGTGTGAGCTATTAGACTGAATTTGTTTACCATGCAAACTATTTAAACTTCCTCATCTTAAACATCACAAGTAATTATGAAACTTGCGAATGTGAATGGAATAATGAGATATAAGTAGAAGGTATTAAAATACCCCTCAACTATCTTTCTACTTTTATTGTAAGAACCAAATGAAGTAGAACAGCATTTTTCCCCAATTTCATCTTAAATAATTGGAACTCAATAATTGCCCCTTTCTTTTTTCTTTACACTTACCTAAAAAAATCTCATTAGTATTACATTTTTCCAGTCTACAGTATTTTCCTTTCATTTGTCTCTATAATACTTCTCCAAAGCACTGAACTGCTATTTAATGATCTTGAGTTAAAGACTTTCAAACTTTCTTAGGTTGGACTCACACAGAGTAAACAGGATGGCTGCTAATTATGTGTCAGAAATTAGCACTTAGAAAGTCTCTCTTCTTGTCTCAATACACATGTTTTGATACTTCTTTCCAAGTGACTGTCTCTTTGCCTCTTAGGTGCTCAATGAAAAGGATTTTAAAAAGACTGCAGATTTTCTTGAAATTATAACAGTACTCTACATGTTTTAGTTTTGCTCACAGGTATAATGCAATCACCTGGTTAACCTGAAATGTTAATATAATCTTAAAGTAATTATAACAGGAAGCCAAGTCTCATACAGTGCATAAGGTATCAGATTTACTGTAGGGCAATGACTATTCCATTTTCTAATTAAAAGGTCAGTGACAGTCCCATTAATTATTGCATTGTATCTCTGAAATAGTCTCTGAGAACTTTTATTATAATTTAAAAAGAACATCCTATGGCAGTTTTATTTGTATCACGTATAAAAGTATCTTTTATATAATGTATATTATATATGATATACAAATATAATGCCCAAATAAATAATTTATATCAAAATGTATAGTATCATGTCAATATTTTACCTATTAGATTTATTATAACTAATAATTCTCACTAAAACAATATAATTTATTTGTTTTTACTTTGTAGCATGTAAATAACCATGAAGGTGTTATTTTCATTTTACAGTATCAAACAAATTCAAAAGGACATACAATATGCCACAGTATAAATTGTAAACTTATTGTAAAACACAGGGTTCTATTCTAATGTGATCGAATTCAGTGATTTTTTGTTTGTTTGTTTGTTTTTAATACAGGGTTTCTTTGTATAGACCTGGCTATCCTGGAACTCACTCTGTGGACCATGCTGGCATTGACCTCAGGAATCTGTCTGCCTCTGCCTCCCAAGTGCTGGGTTAAAGGTGTGTGCAACCACTGCCTGGTGCTTCAGTGACTTTATCAGTAACTTTTTATCACCAAGCAAGCTGTTCTACTGTCTATGTGGAAGATATAGCAGGAGTGTTTTATGAAGAAAAAATGTTGGTCAACCTTGTAAGATCAACTGAGATAGCTTATGGAAGATGATGTAAAATTTAGGGAAAAATTGCTAATCACTAGAATGACTCAGACACTCTTGATGACAGTAATATTTTTTTAAAACAACTTCTTGTTTCTTTCTGGAAGCAATATATGTGCTTTATAGTCCGACTTTATGTACACATCTGAGAAGTCTTTTACTTTCCTTAGCATCAGTCTAATAGAAACATCAAAGTCACACATACAGACCACAAACCCATTACAAGTGAGTTACTTCTTGAGTCAATGTAAAGGTTCACATGAATGTGTTCCTTTATTCACTAAATTGCAAGCTCATTTGAAGTATTCTATAAAAGGCAATTCTTCGTGAGACTAAGACTGACTAGTGGATGCTCAACTAGGTTTGAAGGAAGGAATGGGATGGCTCAGTGATGACATAGACTTGTTTGGCAGAACACATGGAATGGAGAATGAATCTGCAATTCTAAGTTATCTTCTTACTCGTACAATTACTATACTATTCTCTTTAGTGACATCAACTATATATTTCATATTTCCGAGTTGCAACATTTTTAAGGTGTTGAGAACCATTCACTTTCTTTTCTAAGTTACTCAAAACATTAAGGGGTCCAGATAACAGGTATAGCCTTAACTCAGCATCTTCTGCTGAGCAAAAATACGTCTATTTCTTAAATTATGCACGTAAAAATCAGTCAACACAGAAGAGGTCTGCATGGGTCTGCAGCAGGTCCTCTGCATGTATGTCATAGCTGTTAGCTTAATGTTTCCATGGGCCTCCTCACACTTGGACTAGTTAGTTGTTCCTCTGACTCTCTGACCCCTCTTGATACTCTTTTTCTCCTAGTGTGTTGCTTTGTCCAGCCTCAATATGAGGGCTTTTGCCTTACCTTATTGCATCTTATTGTGTATACATTGCCAGCCATCTCTGGGAGGCATGCTCTTTTCTGAAGGTAAGAGGGAATGAATTTTGGGGGAGAGGCGATGGGGTGGCTCGGAAGAACAGAGAGGGGAGACATACTTTTCAATTAAAATAAAAAGGAACTATCAAAACTCTTTTTTAAAAAAACATAATACTTGGATATAAAAATCTCAAGAAAAAGAAGTATATGTAATTCAAAATGCTAGGTATGCATTTTAAAGTATTCATACTATACTTGATTATTAGTGCTTTTTTTTTTTTCAAGTAATTTTGAAAAGATTTCCTGGGTTGGACACTGCCACAGTTTTTGCATCATTATTGACAACGCATGTGTTGGAGGCAGAATGATTGTCGGCCTAGAGTTTTGTGGCTGAGCTGATGACCCTAACACATGGATAAGAGCCTTACCTGTTGCATAAAGGATGGTAAGTTTGGGCTTTGAATCCCTCATTATTAGGGGATGCTAAAGTCATTCTCATAGATTAACATAGATTACAGCATGTTTCTACTGCAATAGGTTTCTATATCGTTTCCCAAGCGCCCACAAATCCAGTCATCTCTCCCAGTGCTCTCTCTCTCCATCCCATTCAACCCCTGCCTGATCCCTCCAGTTCCTATATTCTCACATGACCCAAGACTACGTGAAAAAACTATTATACTGCCCCTTCTTAGGAAAATCAATGTGTCCCCCCTTTGAGTCCCCCTGTTACTTAGCTTCTCCGAGGCTGTGGATTATAGTCTCACTTACCTTTATTTAACAACCAATGTCCTCTTATAGGTGAGTACACACCATATTTGTCTTTCTGAATCTGTGTTATCTCACTCAGGATGATCTTTTCTAGTTTCAACCATTTGCCTGAAGCTTTCATGATGCTATTGCTTTTAACAGCTAATAAACACTCCACTGTGTAAATGTACTAGTTTTTAAAATTTTGTTCTCAGGTTCAGGGACATCTAGGCTGTTTCCACTATCTATTATGAATAGAGCTGCAATGAACATGGTTGAGCAAGTGATTTTGTGGTAGGATGGAACATTCTCTGGATGTATATCCAAAAGTATTATAGCTAGTCTTGAGGTAGATTGATCCCTAATTTTCTGAGGAACTACCATATTGTTTTCCAAAACGGCTGTACAAGTTTTCAATCCCACCGTCAGTGGAGGAGTGTTCCCATTGCTCCATCCACACCATTTGCCAGCATGAGCTGTAACATGTGTCTTTAATTTCTGCCATTCTAAAAGGTGTAAGATGGAACCTCAAAGTAGGAGCATCATCTAGCCGCCAATCGGAGCAGATGCTGATACCACAACCAAAGGCTGCAGGGGAAACATGCAGAAGACAGAGGCAGGTAGGAGCCAGAGAGGATCAGAGGACAGAAGAACACAGCTCACAGAATCAATTCAACAGAGCTTATAGGGGCTCAAAGAAACTGAAGCAACCAACAAGGACCCCACAGATCTTTGCTAGGTACCTATGCATTTGCCTTATTGTGGTGTCTTCTTGCTTGGGAATGCACAACAAAAGGAGTTGGTGGAGTCTCACTCTTTTGCTTATACTTGGGATTCTTTTCCTCCTGCTGGGTTGCAAAGCTCGGGTGAGATATGAGGATGCATATCCAGTCTTGTTGTATCTTGTTAAACCATGTTCACTGTGTACACCTGGGAGTGCTGGTCTTTTTGAGGGAAATAGAGGAACAGTTGATCTAGGTAAGAGAGTAGGTTGGATGAGAGGGACTATAAGTAGTGGAGGGGGAAGGAAAACTGCAGTCAGAATGTAATGTATGGGAGAAAAATAAAAGTTAAAAAAAGTTTTTCTAGCTGAATGTACTTCTATGATACTTAGTAACAGGAATAATACTCAATAATTAAACAAAAATAAAGACTTGGAAACAAGGGAATAATCATGGATATAAAATTAGATAATATACATTAAAATCACTTACCAAATAGGCAAGCTCTTCCTAAAGGTTTGACCTTTATCTGGTTAGTTAATAGTACTCAACTTCATTATTATCTCATGAAATTTACTATAACAGAAGAATAGGTAGAGCACAGATTGGCTGAGTTGAACTGCTTACTAATTAATATTTACTAATTTCTATCAAATGATAAGCAAAGCAAAATGTAAATAAAAATGAAACACAAGTATAAACACTTAGATAAGATGACCCTGTAAGTTATTCTGTGACTTGAAATTCATCATATATTATATAACTTCACCAATCCGTGTTAAAAATAAAATGAAAATAATTCCAACTCAACTCACCTCAATATAAGTCTCTCCACTTTAGATCATTTCCTGTGTAATGTTCCTTTAAATTCAAGTCATTCCATGAGTTCATTTATACAAACAGCAACCATCTCAAAAATCATGTATAAGGAAATACATTTTGAAAAGCTTAGAACCTCATTTGCCTTAAATAAACACGCAGAAAACACTTGTGTTAAACCCTGACATAAGAAAAATCCCACCAAAAATATAGTTCTTCCCTGTACACACATGTATTTCTTCACAGATAAAGTCATATATAATACTGTATACTGGTGTGTGTGTGTGTGTGTGTGTGTGTGTGTGTGTGTGTGTGTGTATGCTTTGCTGGCGACATGAGAAGAAATCAATATATACTATTAATAAGGCTTGGAGATAACTGAAAGAACTGTTAGAACCTAAAAGAAATTTGGTGAACCAATTAATTTACTGATGTTTTACAAAGGAGTATAATCAACTCAGAAAGCTGCTTCACCAGAGAGCCAATCTAACATAGAGAGCTGCACCCCTGGATCTCTGCCCACTTTCAAGGAAATCTACCAAATAATCTCTTATCAACGGTTTTCTGCTTGTAAACCTGAGGGAGGTGCCTTGTGATTCATACAGCCTCTGAACTTCTTTAATCTCCCTAAGAGGAAAATTTTTCAGCTCTGAGGGAGTAACTGCTCTACACTTCTTTTACTTATAAACTGTAAAGCATGTTTTATAATGAATGAACTAGTTATGTGATTAATATAGGGTGAGAAGTCAACCCTATAGGTAGAACAATAATATGAACTAACCAATACCCCCAGATCTCATATCTCTAGCTGCATGTGTAGCAGAAGATGGCCTAGTCGGCCATCATTGGGAAGAGAGGCCCCTGGGTCTTGNAAACTTTATATGCTCCAGTACAGGGGAACGCCAGGGCCAAGAATTGGGAGTGGGTGGGTAGGGGAGCAAGGCGGGGGGAGGGTATAGGGGACTTTCAGGATAGCATTTGAAATGTAAAGGAAGAAAATATCTAATAAAAAAAATTGAAAAGTAAAAAGAAAATATGCTGAATAGAAAAATGCTTCTATTGAGACATGGTATTTTTTTTTTTTTTTTTTTTTTTTTTTTTTTTTTTTTAGAACCTAAAAGCACACAAAACACATCAAACATATCTGGTATGAACAAATGTACAAGAAACAATACAACATCATTCTCCCTTTATGAGCCAATCCCTGGATCAATCCAGAGCATCTCCAAGATATGGGGGAATGCATCAGTGTATGAACTCTATAGTTTAATTTACCCATTATTATTCTGGTTTTATAATGTGCGCTGTTGCCCATTAAATCTATTTCAAAATGACACTAACATATAATAACTGAAATATATTAAGAACCTCTCAACTAAAAGACAATAATTCCTAGAATAACTTCTAAAATCATTAGGCATTAATTATTTGTCAGGGAATAAATAAAAATTTACTGAATACTGTCACTTCCTCACATCTAGTATTTATAAGTACATTTTTTTTTTAAAAAGTGCTTCCTCAAAAAAGCCTTCCTTTTAAGGCATCTTGTCTTTAATTTTCTTTATGAGATATTCAATAACAAGTTGAAATAGCCAAGGTATAATAGAAGAATTAAGATTGAAAGTAAACCTCCATTTAATATAGCAGTAGTGGAGTAAGAAAATGAGACCTTGAACTTGCATAAACACACAGAATATAGATTTACTGGTACAGAGTGAGTAGAAGGATCACATATATATATATATATATATATATATATATATATATATATATATATTCCAGGTCCAATGGGGCAAAAATATCAGATTTTTAA
>NC_034602.1:53184711-53189039 GCF_900095145.1 Mus pahari
TTTTTTGTTTTTTGTTTTTTGTTTTTTACAGCCCAGTCATTATCCTTCTCCTGGTCTGCCTTCCAACAGTTTCTCATCCCACCCCTCCTCCCCATTTCAAAAGTCATTGATCAACATCTTCACTGAAGGCCTCTAGTCAGTAGAGGATCTATTTCTATATTTCTTGCTTTTCTGAACCCCAAGGTACTTGACTTAATAAAGAACAGTTCAACTGCTTCTACTCACAAGTTAACTTACTTAACATTTTAGCTCAATTTATATTATATCATATTATATTATATTATATTATATTATATTATATGTTGTATGTCTTTGAATTCCAAGAAGATTTTTCTAAAAGTTTTGTCACAGTGTTATTTAAACTGTGATTATTTATTCTTATCTTTAACATTTAAAGAGACTGCTTATAAGCATCCTCATTGTGGGATACAAATATATAACCTCATTGAGTAGCAAGAGTGGAAGCTAAAAATAATGACTGTAGAAATCACAAGTTTTCCTACAAAAGGGTCTTCTGTCACTTCCCCACTGCAGTGTTGAGCTCCCAAAATAGGTCAGAATAAAATGTAACACACAATATCATCTTTAGACCAATAAGTACTTAAAGAATATTTCATGCATAATATGTAGGTAGGTATAGTAACAATAATGAAAAAATGACTAATCCCCCAATTCAGAACATATTAAACAGTAAGAATGTTGTCTGATTAAAATGATAAGTTTTAGAATGTAGGTACAATTCTAATTTATATAAAACCAGTTCACAATTCAAATTAATGATATTCATACTTATTATCACTGATTCACAGTGGAAGTTCCCAACTGCTCACATTAAACTGCGCTTATTTTTCACTAACAATATAAAAACTGTATAGCTCATTTATTTTCCTTTCGTAAAGGCAAATAAACCTACTATTAATTTAATGCTGCATTATAAAACCAAAAACCAGCCTAGTTTCCTTATTGGAGATATGGGAGTGGAACTGCATAATTTCCTAGCATTATTCACTTTTATTTTCTTTCTTTTAAAAACTGTTTTTATTCAATTTTATCTGTTGCAAAAATAGAATTGTTTCACACAGGACAAGTTAAAATTGAGGTGGGCTTTTCCCCCCTCCCTTTTGCAATATTCATGTTGCTATCTTTTAATAGGAAATAATTTAGTTAAATTATTTTCAGTGCTAGCTGCTGATTATATTCTAGAAAGGAAATAGGAAAGATAGGGGAATACAGGAATTCATTTTTGTTATTATTTCCTCCACCATTTCAATTTCTAAATTCAATTACTAAGGTAATGAATCCACAAAAGTTTGTACAACAAAGAAGCATGGGTTAACATCAAGATACCTATTAACTTCATATAATCTATTTATTATGATAGAGGAACTTTGATCATCTATGTACTTGTTATAATTATATTATTAATATAGACTGAATATTGTTTTAATTAAAACTCAGAGATATCTGTCACTCAGTGCTTGAAAATATATAGCTGCTCGTGCTTGGGGTGGGTGGAACCTCTAGAAAATACCAGAGACCTGGGATGGAGGACGATTCCAGGACTCACTGTGGCTGACCTTAGCTAAAATGCCCAACACTGGACATATGGAATCTGAAGAGACCACCTCTAGTAGTCAAACAGGGCCCTCAGTCTAGGCATGGGGAAGCCAACACACCTCCAAAATTTTTAACCCAATGTTGTTCCTTTCAAAAAAAAAAAAAAAAAAAAAAAGAAGAAGAGGAAGAAAAGACAAAAATGGAGCAGACCATCCCAACTTGGGATCCATCCCATGGATGTGTACCAAACCCTGAGAATATTACCGATGCTATGTTGTGCTTGCATACAGAAACCGAGCATTGGTGTCATATGAGAAACTGTACCATCAGCTGACTGAAAGAGAAGCAGGCACTCATAGCCAAACATTGGACTGGGGTCAGGTCCCCTATGGAAGAGTTAGGGGACAGATTGATGGAGCAAAAGGGGATGGCAACCCCATAGGAAGACCATCAGTGTCAACTAACCTGGACAGTGACATAGGCTGATTTGAGGCACCTGGCATGTATGTATGTGGCAAAGGACTGCCTTGTCCAGCCTCAGCCTCAGTGGGAAAGAATGAGTCTAATCCTGTACAGACTTGGTGCCTCAGAGAGAGGTGATTCCAGGGAGGGGCACTCTCTCAGAAGCAAAAGGCAGAGAGGATTGGGGGAAGAATTCTGTGAGGAGGAACTTGGAGGAGGGCAACATTTGGGATGTAAATAAATAAAATAATTAATTAATAATTAAAGTATCATTAAAATATAGAAATTTTAAAAATATTCATTAATACACATTGTTATTTCTTTTGAGGCCATTAACATTTCTATTTCTAGAAACTCCGTTACTTTAACATTTTCAATTTTCCAAAATGTTTAATTGTTCTTCTCAAAAATCAAGAGGATGCCTTCAGTCCTTGGTTAATGGTCCTCTGTTCTACTACAGTACCACCAACATCGTATATATTCCTATTTCTCTTGTTCTGGCCCTGTTTGCCTTTTTTCATTTGTTTTTGAGATTTATAGTATAATTATTATTATATTATAGTATAATTAATATATAGATGGATAGAAATAAATATATTGCATATTTATAAAGTATATATTTATATATATGCATATATATTTCTAAATATAACTAGATCAGTCTGTATAAAATTCCTTGCATGTATATGCTTTCTGGGTTAACTATTTAGTATTAGATAACCAATTTGGATACTTTTCCCTGGAGATTTTTTTCCTACTTTCAGTGTTCCTTAATTGGCTGTAGTCTCATTTTGAGTTAAAAATTTGTGGTCTTTCAGTCTTGTTCAGGTCATACTTTCTGTCATGTTGGTGAGGTACTAAGTGTGTAGCTTCTGACATTACTAGGAAATACAAACACACAGTAGGTTCTCTTGTCCTCTGGCCCTTACAATGTTTTAGACCCCTATTTTACTCTATCCACTTAAATGTTTAAGCTGTTTTGCCAGTGTCTCTGTTAGGACTGGATTTCACAACTTTACTCTTTTTTTATTGGTTGTGGTTTTCTGTTTGGTCTCTATTGTATCCTTGATGAATACAATAAAACTTCCATCAAGAAGCTTCCTTGATGAAGGCTTAGTATTATGCTCAACTGTGGGCCAAGAACAGATATTTACAGTATAAGTAGGAATTATTCTGCTTTAATAATGTGGTGCTCTTTGGTTCTCTTCCCTGATCATGGTAGCCCTGGGAAGTTGGTTAGCCTTGGGTAGTTAGTGGCTAGGGTTCCAGCATCAGGTATAGTACTGCTCTTGTTGAATTATCTTAAATCCAAATAAAGCAAGTTGTTACTGCTGAGATATGCATGCAAATACTATGCTCAATCTGTAGGTTGCCATTTTGCCCTATTGATAGTGTTCTTTGCCTAAAAGAAGCTTTCAAGTTTCATTGGGTCCCATTAATCAATTGTTGGTCTTAGAACTTGAGCCACTGGTGTTCTGTTCAGGAAATTATCTCCTATACAAACTTATTCAAGGCCATTTCCAACTTACACTTCCATTAGGTATCGAGTATCAGGTTTTATGTTGAAGTCTATGATCCACTTGGAGTTGAGTTTTATGTAGGGTAATAAATATAGATCTATTTGCACTCTTTAACATGCAGACATTCAGTTAGACTCATACCATTTGTTGAAGATGCTTTCTCTCTTCAACTGTATATTTTTGTTTTTTCATCAAAAATCAAGTGATCACCAGTATGTGGGTTCATTTCTGGTCTTTAACTTTATTCCGCTGGTCAAACTGTCTATACCAATACCATGCAGTTTTTTATCACTATTGCTATGTAGTACAGTTTGAGATCGGGGATGGTGATTCCATCAGAAGTTCTTTTATTGCTCAGGGTTGCTTTGGCTACCATGGGTGTTTGGTTTTTCCATATGAAGTCGATATCCATAAAAGTTTGTGTTAGAATTTTGATGGAGATTACATTAAATCTGTAGATTGCTTTTTGTAACACGGAGATTTTCACTATCTTATTCCTACTGATACATGAACTTTCCATCTTCTGATATCTTTTTCAGCATCTTTTTTCATGAAATTAAACTTATTCTTATAAAAATATTTTATTTGTTTGGTGAGTTTCACTTAGATATTTTATGTTATTTGTGGCTATTGTGAAGGGTATTGTTTCCCTAATTTTTTTCTCTCACTGTTTATAACTTGTATGAAGAAGGGCTGCTAATTTGAGTTAAATTTGTATTCAGCCACTTTGCCAAAGTTGAGGATTACTTATATATATATATATATATATATATATATATATATATATAT
>NC_034602.1:53189144-53192779 GCF_900095145.1 Mus pahari
TATATATATATATATATGCCGTCGACCGGCCCCAGTCGGCCTTCCTCAATCCATGGAAGAAATTGGCATTCTGGACAGGGAGTGTGGTATCTGAATGCCATTTGTCAAACTGAGCACCAGACTTTTAATACAGAAGAAAATAGGGAAGTTAAGTGGCACATCAGCAAGATACAAAGAGAATACTGGATACTTAATGACTCTTACACAAAACAGAGGAATGCAAACATAAAGACTGACAGGAACTGGGCAATAAAACAACTGAGACAAAGTGATCTCTATCTAAGGTCAGCCATATTCTTAGAAGTCAGGGGTTAACTCACTGGACAAGGGCTTTCATGCCCAAGCCATAGTTCTAATTAGGGAGTTCCACTCTAGATAACCTTCTCATGAATAGTGCAATATTCTAGTTCCTCCTCAAATCACAGCCTGATCTACTTCCTAAACCATTGTAAATTCTGTATATGTGAGTAGCTCCACTTTTATTGTAAGTGATTATGTGGGGGGACTTTCTACTAATAAGTAATGTAGTCTGCCATACATAACTATAATAAGAATTCTAAACTTACTTTGCTAAGCTAGCCCTGAAATTTCTCACTCTATGTATTAGATACTAATGCATGATTTCTTTCACTATCTCTCTTACAATACTAGAGGCAATTCTGAATGTTGCTGAATAGATAACATTCTTATTGAATTCCAAGCCCTTGGTCAGCTCAAGGACTACCTAGGACATTGGTGAAGGCCAGGAAGCAAAGTTTGACTTTGCTTAGGTATTTGGCAAGCCATTGCTTGGAGGCACCTATAATAAAGCAATAGTGCCTAGCAAATACAGAAGTGGATGCACACAGTCAGCTATTAGATGGAACACAGGGCCCCAATGGAGAAGCTAGAGAAAGTACTCAAGGAGCTGAAGGGGTCTGCAACCCTATAGGTGGAACAACAATATGAACTAACCAGTACCCCCAGAGCTCCTGTCTCTAGCTGCATATGTAGCAGAAGATGGCCTAATCGGCCATCATTGGGAAGAGAGGCCTCTTGGTCTTGCAAACTTTATATGCCCCAGTACAGGGTCAAGAAGGGGAGCAGATCAGGGGGAGGGCATAGGGGACTTTAGGGATAGCATTTGAAATGTAAATGAAGAAAATATCTAATAAAACACTTGAAAAGAAATAAAAAAAAAAATACTGAAAGAAAGCACACAGCTCCATTCACATGGACAAGTTTGGAGCATTCATTATAAGGGATGCCACAGTTCCAGGAGACTACGTTTCTGTGAAACTCTTTTCCTCAGGATTGCTTCCAGGTTTCTAAGCCTGTCATGCAAGTCACTACTGGAGTGGATGTAGCATATATGTGTATGTATGTATATATACACATATATATTTTTATATATGACTTTTAACATAAATCTGATTATATATATGAATATATATGAATATATACATATATGTATATAATCATATTTTCTGCAAATAATCATACCTTGACTTATTCCCACATGGTATTCCCTTAATCTACTTTTATTACCTTGTTTGTCTAGCTAGGATTCAAGTACTATATTGAATAGAGAGGGAGATAGTGGGCAGCCTTGTCTTGTCCCTGATTTTAGTGGGATTGCTTCTAGTTTCTCTCCATTTAAGTTGATGTTGAGTATTGGCTTAATGTATATTGCTTTTATTATGTTTAGGTATGTGCTTTGTATCTCTGATCTCTCCAAGATTTTAACATGAATAAGTGTTGGACTTGCACAACAGCCTTTTCAGAATCTAAGATGACCATGTGATTTTTTTTCTTTCAATTTCTTTACATAGTGGATTATGGTGATGGATTTTTTTTCATATAATGTACCATCGTTTCATCTCTGGGATGATGTCTACTTGATCATAGTGAATAGTGTTTCTGGTAAGTTCTTGGTTTTATTTGCTTTTTAAAAATATTTTTGCTCTTGATGTTCATAAAACAAATTAGTTTAAAATTCTTTTTGGTGATTCTTCATGTGGTTTAGGTAACAGGGTTACTGTGACCTTACAGAATGAATTTGGCTCTTTTTCTTTTGTTTCTAATTTGTGGAATATTGTAAGAAGTATTAGAATTAGCTCTTTGTTGGAAGTCTGGTAGAATTCTGAGCTAAAACCATTAAAACCATGTGGCCCTGGGCTTTATTTATTTATTTATTTATTTATTTATTTATTTGATTGATTGATTGAAAGATTTTGACTGCTTCTCCTTCCTTAGGGGTTATGGATCTGTTTATATAGTTTACCTGATTTTGCTTTAACTTTGTTAAGAGTTATCTGCTAGAAAATCATTCATTTCATTTAGATTTTCCAATTTTGTAGATCCCAGGATTTGAAATAAGACCTAATGTATTATTTGAATTTCCTCAGTTTCTCTTCTTATGTCTCCCTTTCCATGTTTGATTTTGGATAGTGTTTTTCTGCCATTTAGTTAGTTTGGATAAGGGTTTGCCTACCTTTTGATTTCTCAAAGAATTTGTTGATCCTTTGTAATGTTTTCTTTGTTTCCATTTGATTGATTTCAGCCCTGAATTTGACTATTTACTGCTATCTATTCCTCTTGGGTGTGTTTGCTACTTTTTGTTCTAGGGCTTTCAAGTGCGTTGCTATGCTGTTAATATGAAATCTCTTTATCTTCTTTACGAAGGCACTTAGTGCTATAAACTTTCCTCTTAGCACTGCTTTCATTGTGTCCCATAAATGTGGGTATGCTATGCCTTTTCTTTCTTTCTTTTTTTTTTTTTCATTGAATTCTGGAAATTATTTAATTTGTTTCTTTATTTCTTCTCTGACCACGTGATCATTGAATATACAGTTGTTTGGTTTCTATGAGTATGTGTGCCTTCTGTTCTTTCTGTTGTTGAAATCCAGTTAATCTATAATGATCTGACAAGATGCAAGGGGTTATTTCAATCTTCTGGTATCTGTTGAAGCTTGTTTTGTGCTTGTTTGTATGGTCAGTTCTGGAGAAGGCTCCATGAGATGCTGAGAACAAGGTATATTCCTTTCTTTTGGGTTAAAAGTTTCTGTAGATATTTGTTGGGTCTATTTGGTTCATAACATCTATTAGTTTCATTGTTTCTCTGTTTATTTTCTCTTTGATGGCTTGTCCAATTGTTGACAGTGGGATGTTGAATTACCCTACTATTATTGTGTGGGAATTGATGTGTGACCTTTGTAAATATTTCTTTTATGATTGTGGACACCCTTTCATTTGGGACATAAAAATGTCATCTTGGTGGACCTTTCCTTTGATGAGAGTATGAAGTGACTGATTACTTATGGTAGAAAGTCTACCATATTAGAAAGGTTCCTCCAGCTTATTTCTATGGTTTGTTTGCTTAAAAGCCTTTTTCTAGCCCTTTACCCTGAAATAGTATCTATCTATGTTGCTGAATGTGTTTCTTATATGGTACAAAATGATGGATCCTGTTTACTTACCCATTCTGTTAGCCTCTGTCTTTTTAATGATGAATTGAGTCCATTGATATTGAAAGATATTAATGGCCAATGACTGATTCTTAGTTCCTGTTATATTGATGTTGGTGGTGGTAGTGTGTGTGTGTGTGTGTGTGTGTGTGTGTGTGTGTGTGTGTGTGTGTGTGTGTGTGTGTGTGT
>NC_034602.1:53192819-53205204 GCF_900095145.1 Mus pahari
TAGTGTGTGTGTGTGTGTGTGTGTGTGTGTGTGTGTGTGTGTGTGTGTGTATGTGTGTGTGTGTATGTGTGTGTGTGTGTGTGTTCTTCTGGGGGAAGCATATAGTTACCCTCCCTATGTTTTCCTTCTCATATTCTCTGAAGGGCTGAATTAGTAGAAATATATTGTTTAAATTGTTGTTTGTTTTTTGTTTTTTGTTTTTTGTGTCATGGAATATCATGGTATATCCATCTATGGATATTGAAATTTTGTTGGGTATAGTAGTGTGGGCTGTCATCTGTGGTTCCTAGAGTCTGCAAGATATCTGTGCAGCATCTTCTGACTTTTAGAATCTTAGTTGAGAAGTCAGGTGTAAATTTCATAGATCTGCCTTTGCATATTACTTGGCCTTTTCCCCCTACAGCTTTTCTTTTCTTTTCTTTTCTTTTCTTTTCTTTTCTTTTCTTTTCTTTTCTTTACTTTTCTTTTCTTTTCTTCTTTTCTTTTCTTTTTATTGTATTTTATTTTTGTGTGAGTGTCTCACCTGGGTGTCCAAGTGGAAGCAGGCTTCCAGGGAGGCAGACAACTGTGGTATAGGGAGTGGGGTGCTGGTCCACGATTGCAGGTAGACCTGTGGACTAATAGGAAGATGGAGCTCTTTTACTTGAAGTGCATTTTTTATCACATCAGGCCCACTCACATATTCTGGAATAATCTCCTTATTTTAAGGGCAATTGGAAAGGAATCTTAAGTCTATCTGTGATATAGTCCCTTAATCCCTTCCATTGCTATTTAAGTTAACTTGCTCAATTTTCAGGAATTTATGCCCTGTGGGTTTATAGAACATATTTTACTGATTAAATATAATTTTAGTATATAATTTACTGAATTAAAGAGAAAAAGCATTGAGTTTGGTAGCATACACATTTAATCTCAGCCTAGTTTACTGAGTTCTAGGACAGCTAGACTGTTATACAGAGAATCCCTGTCTGGGGTCAAGGGCATTGTTTTAAGAAAATATTTTATAGATTTTATGTCTTTTTTGTTTTTGATTATTTGTTTGTTCTTTTTGATTTGTTTTCAATAGAGTGGCCTCCAACTCATAGAGCTCTGCCTGTCTCTGCCTCCTAGCTACTGAGATTAAAAGAATGCCTGGCTAGGGACTTATATCTTAATGGAAAAATATGAAGTTAGAAATATTAACTTTTAAAAAAAATTACTTACATACCACCTAATAATTAATGGGACAGATTCAAAGTATACCTGTATATAAATTTGATGAAGATGCTAGAACAAACACATACAAAAAGAAGAACACAAAAATAGGATTTATTATTTTCGTTAAACTTTTAAGATCACATAGACAGTATAGGTTACAGGTACTGTGCACTAGTGTGCACTGAACAAAAGAATGATTTGAGCTTCTCTCTGTATGTCTTACACTTTTGATTTTCTACTATAAATAAGTTTGCATGAAAAGAATATGAAAGAAAAACATTAATCCCTTCACACATGTTACTCATGGTAATAATTATGTGGTGGTCAGTCTTAGTACATGATTAAATATTAAGTACACAATGGTGATTACTTCTATCTTTCTGAAAATTTAAAACTTTTTGTTGTTTCGTTCAAATCCATTTAAGATATAAATTGAATCATGAATAATAGTTAAAGTATACCGTACATTATTATGTAAGACATACTTGAAATTAGACAATGAGAAGTTGCTTATGACTTTTATCGCTTGAAAATTATTTGGACTAAAGAAAAGAATCAGTAGATATTGCCATATATAAGTGCTCTTTTAATTCATACAGAAGATGTTTAAGTTTGAAATATTCATGAGTATTGTATGTATAGTCAAAAGAACAAAGTGTTCCCTGTGAAATGTGTCCTGTGTTTCCTTCACAGAATACTCTTTGTTGTTAACATAAAAGCAAAATTACAACTTGGAGTCAATGTAATAATAGTATGCATATTTAGACTTTTGTAAGGAGATTAAATAATGTCAGCAAGCAATAGAAATTGAACCATAAATGTCTTGAGGTAAATGACACAATTAAGGTAGAATCTGAAGAATGGAAGACAAAAAAAAATTTATGGGTATACGTAGTTCTTTCTGGAAATTAAGCAGCTGGCAGAGAAGACTTGAAAGAATACATTGTATTTTCTAAGTTTTCATTTGTTTTCTCTCTTATTTTAAAGGCAAGGCAAAGATCAAACATACAAGAAATCTGAAAATGAATTAAAAGAGTAACAACATAACACTAAAAGGTTATAATAAAATGTTGAACAATGTCTTGGAAGAGTCAAGGTATATGGACTTCTCTGATGGAAAGGAAGGACTCCCAGAAATTCTGGAGTACTCCAGGGGCAGGAGGCAAGGGGTTGCCACCTAGATGCTTCTTTTATTTCAAAGAAACCCGAGTCAAGGTATTTGATGAAACCAGTTCATCAGAGATGAGTCTCAGGGTTTCCATGAAAGTAAGTAATACAAAAAAATTACATGAAAGAGTAGATAAATGAATTCAATAAGAAAAGATGTAAACAGGGCTATGTGAAGAACAAGAATTGCAGTAAGTGGAATTGATGAATCACTAGGCATATATCATAAATGTTAAAGAATTTATTATACCTGAAATATAATTGAGTAGGGTTTTATCGTCCAATAAACTCGGGATGATACAATATTTTTCAAAACAAATAGCTTTATTAGACTAAGTTGATGCAAAAACTTTATTTTATTTTAGATGTCAAATAAATAACATAGTTGTCTGATGAATCTTTTGTAAGGGTGATGAACATACTGGCTCTTTGTGTTGGAGCTATGTGGGAGCCTCATATGGAACTTTCTGTTAGGTTTTAGGCAGGCAGTATCAAAAGTAGCTGACAAAATAAAGAAAGTGAAATACACATCCGGGGCAGGAGAAAATTCAAGGCTGAATGAGGCAGCACAGAGGGAACCAGTGGCCATGAAAGTCCAGTAAAAACTGGACAGAATGGACTCTAACAACCCTAGATAGCTAGTGACTCTTAACTCAGGCCCTCCTGGTTTGACAGCAATTCCCTAAATGGTCCTATATTTTCAGATAGCCACATTTAGCCAATCACAGAACAAACTTAAGTCCATAAATTTTGCATGATGGAGTTTCATATTTAGGGCTGCTATTTCTGTCTACAGACAAAGAAGATGGGAAATTTGTCTTCAGCCCTCCCCAGGGACAGATGCATGGGAATTCTGCCCTGGCTAGGGAGCTTGCTAGAGCAAGCTTCTAAAACTCAACTGTAGCTGTAGACAGAGGGATTCATTCTTGCTTCTGTCTCAAAGACTCATCAAACAATATCGATCTGTAGAAAATAATTCTTTCCTACAATCAAGATCCAAGACAGCACTTCTGAGACCATAACTTCATCAGATCTCAGCTACCAATGCCACTGTTGATAACTTCAAGAGCTGCTAGATGGCGTCTTACTCTTTCAGATTCTCCCAACCACCATGCATATCTGAAAGTGACAACTCTCTGATAAGCCCTATGAGATTTAGAACTGCAAAATTTCTCAGAGTTCTCAAGGTTCCGTGGAGATCTAGTATGTTTGGTTTGTTTTTTTGTTTTTGTTTTTTGTTTGTTTTTTTGTTTTGTTTTGGTTTTTTCAAGACAGGGTTTCTCTGTATAGCCTTGGCTCTCCTGGAACTCACTCTGTAGACCAGGCTGGCCTCAAACTCCTGAAGTCCACCTGCCTCTGCCTCCCGAGTGCTGGGATTAAAGTCGTGCGCCACCACGCCCAGCTTCCCCTGGAGATCTAGTATATCACCGAAGCTAAGCTCAAACCTGTTTCATTGAAATCCTTACCAATGTTCTTTTATCATTTCAGACTGTTAAACTTAAGATGATGAAACCCTTCCCAATTTTACTCATTACTCACTGCCAGCTCCATTCTTGGAGATAACAGGAACAACAACAATAACAACAACAAACCACTTCAACTTGATACAAGCTGGGCAATGGCAGAGCAAAGGCAAGAATGGATACATGACAGAAATACAGAAAGACATCAAGATACTTGGGTATTGGCTGGGATTTTGCTAGGAATATAATGTGTACATTATGGGCTAAAATAATTATACTATACAAAATAACCATAAGCAAGGGATGAAATATTGAAGTTCTATGGTCAAATAGATGGACTGAGGAACAAAACAGAATCACTAGATATTTTAAGAATTTTATGATTTGTGTGTCCCTATAAGTTGTTAGAAATGTTAACTATTCTGAATTTCAGACTTAGTAAAGTATAGTTTTATACTGTATGTGTTATTCTTTGCATGTTGAAACAATGTTTCGGGCACTGAACTAGTTTTGGACATTGGAAAGTATAGGAAAAACAAAGTTCTACCTTCAGACCACTAAACATAATGAACAAAGCCAGTAAATGAGCAGAAAATCAGAAACCACTCCTAGTTTCTTTCTGATATGCTGTGTTAAAATGCCTTGAGAAAAGCCATTTAGTGGAGAAAGGGCTAATTTTGACTTATAATGCAATGGTATAGTCCACCATGGTGAACCAGCCCTGTGAACAAAAGCTTGAAGCACATGGGTACATTGCATACATAATTACAAAAGAGAACAATACATATTTGTACTCAGTTCATTTTCATATTATAAAATCAATGATGCTAGCCCATGAAATTATGTTACCATCATTGGTTAAGCATTCTATTTACATAATCAAGAAAATACCCCATAGACATGTCCAGAGGTCTATCTCCCAAGTAATTCTAGATATCATCTAATGGACAGTTGGGATTAACCTTTACATGTGTTCTGCCTCATTTTACTCCAGCTCATCTTCTGTATGTGGATCCCTGAATTTAATGTTTATTAGTATATCTGTTTCAGACTCCTAGTCGTTATCTATACTTATTGATGAAATTGATCCTCCGGTGTCCTCAAGTCTTCAACATTTTAAAATATATTTTATTTAATCATTTAGAATTTTACAAATGTATGTAGTCAAATGTATTCATATATCCTCCTCTCAAAGTTCTCCCAGACTTATTTTCTGACATCTCTCCTTACATATCTTCAATATTCTTTTCTAACCTACTGACTAAAATTAGTAATTCCAGTATAGACATAAATTTAAGATCCACTGGAACACAATCAACCTTTACAGGGAACATATAAGCAAAGAAAACTTGCTCTCCCTCCCCACTATTGATCAATGGTCAACAGCTGTACAGTTGAGGGTAGGCTCTGTGACGATTTCCCACACCCGTGCCAGGATATTACCTCGTTTGATCTTGTATGATATTGTGTGACTTCATGTTTACAAGTTCCTATGTACTATACAGCAGTACTCTAAAACATCAGATTTTTATAGTTTTTACTCTTCCTCTTTCATGAGGATACTTGAGCCTTGGGGGAGTTTGATACACAACACCAAATTATAGCTAGTTATAAACACCTATGCTATACAATCTAGCATACTGTGAATCTGCATATTAAAATCCTATTACATATTTTCTGAAGGTTCCTCTATACAATGTACATATTGCAAATAAAGGTAATTGTTTTCTCCCATAGGCCAACCAAAAGCAAAGTCAGATACATCTATAATGTTTATGCTATGATCCCACTAATAGAGTGTCTTGCCAATCTAATTGTTATAACTTGAAGTGTTCAGAGTTTGGGGAACCTCTTTCTTTTTGCTCGAAGTACCCTGCATAGTGTTTACCATCACATTAAAAGCTCGACAATCTTCCAGGAAGTGGAAGCTTTCAGGTAAGTCAGCACATTTTCTCCATGCCTCTGATGCATGTTGTAACTTCGGGAATCTGATATTAACATTAAGTTTTGGAGGGTATTCAAGAGCAATGACTATAGTCTTTTATTTTGATGACCACTGACATGTCCCTGATCCAACCTTGAAGGGTAGCATCTTAGTAACTTTCCTCTTCTTAAGATAAAATGTCATGTCCAAGAACAACAGCAACAAAAAGTTTATCTGGGCTTATAGGGTGAGATCGCTAGCTCCAGGATGGTGGTAGAAGCAAGAACCTGAGGGTGCACATCATGAACTGCAAGCAAGAATCAAATAGAGTTCAGTGGGAATGATTCTCAAAGCTTTTGAAACCATAAAGCATAGTTTTGAAACTTCAAAGTGACATTGTTCACCCAATAAGACCACGCCTTCTAAACCTCCCTAAAGAGTATCACCAACTAGGGACAAGCATTCTTCCTCAACTTACCATAGAAGATAACACAGGATTAATGCTAAATTTTATTCTTTGTTAGCTTATGTCATCTGGAAGAATCTGGGAGAGGGGTTTTATCTCCCTGTAGAGGATAACATCACATAGTTGGTTGGAATAAAGAACTTCCCCATAGACAAATTAGCATAGAAATCAGTACCAGGAATGGAATTCTCACTGTGAAAAGCCTAACAATGTTGTTCTGTTGAAGGAATGTGGAAGATTTGGGAAATTTAAACTTAAACATTGTTTGGATACTGTAAGCAGAATTTTCAGCCTTTTACTCTGCACTGGAATTATAAACTAGGTGCCCTCTGGGCAAGATCTCACTCAGGTAAAGCACAAAATTGTATTGTGTGGAGGAGGGGCAAGTGTTATAGTGTGCACATGAGATAACATCTGGAGGTAGGTTCTTTTCTTCCATCTGTTGTCTCTTTCTACCTACCTTGTGGTGATCATACTTAGACTGCCAGGCTTGGCACCAGAAGCCAAAACCCACCGCATCATCTACCCACCCTTCACATTTGTTTTAACCCTAGCATTTGTTCTAACTGTAACATGAAGATGAGGCATCACAGGGAACATCCAGCACTTCAGACGGGAGCTGGCACACAGTATACAGACCACCTGCCTGACCACAGGTGGGCTAAGCATGGCTCCAGATGTTCTTGCGTATCTGTGGTGACAAGGGAAGAACAGAGGGAGGACATTTCAGTCCTGCTGGAGTCTGGACAGCCACCACCTTAGGTTGGGATGGAAAAATACCCTGTAAGCTTTAACTCAGGTTTGTTTCTACCTAGTGAAGTAAAACATACTCCTCCTTACTGCTTGCGGTGGGAAAACTTCAAATGCAAAAGGAAACAACAGACTTTCTCATTATTCGAAACCTTAAGCCAAAGTCAATGAAAACTATCAATCTTCATATTAAAAAAATACTAAGGAAAATTTTCCTTCTAGAAAGCACAGGAATGTTCCTTATATTGTGATCTGTGTTGTCCAGGGTGTGTCTAAATCTTGTAGCCAAATTTGGCAGGATTGACACACAGTTTCAAGAAAAATGAAAGATTTTCAATTTTTGATCCATAGTTTTTCAGAGAGTTGCTGAGGACAGGCAATGCATGGCAGGGTAGGTGTTCCTATGAAATGGGTCTGAGAGACTACTGAATGAAGCTGCAATAATGGACCTTGAGATATAGAGGGATCCAAATATATTGGAGATGCCAGCGATGTGACATATCTGCCAGGGAAAGGTTCACACAGTGAGTGGGAGATGTACAGCTCAAGAAAGATATAAGCAAGGAGCTAATCTGGGGTATATAAGCAACTAATAATCCCTTTGAAGCTGAAGCCACAAATACTAAACATGGAGCTGCAGAATTGGATGGTTATTCTGTTGAGTTTTTTTCTTATTTTGGTCCAGTCCTTCCTCACTTATGCCACCATTCCCCTACCCCACTTGAACATATATTCTCTGCTGTGCTGTGTGTGTGTGTGTGTGTGTGTGTGTGTGTGTGTATGTGTGTGTGCATTTTCCTTTTAGATAACCAATTGATGTTTTCACAAAGAGCTGAACTTGAAACTTTATATTTATAAAATGTTAAAAGAATATTACAGTAAAGCAACATGTACAACATATTTTTCATAAATTAGTCAGAAATCTATTAATGAGATTATATTAATTACATTTTTGTCACATTTTTTCTTACATTGCCAGATATATCAGAAAGGGAGAAATACTGTCTTCATTAACTGAGTTTGAGAATATGTAAGCCTCATCTGCTAAACTTACCATAGTCATGATTCCTGATGGGCAGGGGTATAATGAATGTCAGATTATACTTCTTTTGATAACACCGGGGTCAGAAATTATTCAAGCACATACAAGATCAATTAAGAATCTGTTCTTCTCTCAGAGGGAGTTTTTTAAGTTTAGAAATGATCTTTGTAATTGGCTGAGTCCAATAACCCTGACACTGTAATTTAGATTTCTTTTTAAATCTGAATGATATATATATATATATATATATATATATATATATATATATATGAAGGAATCAATCCATTTATACACTAGAAAGCATCATTTATATTTTGTTTAGAAAGAAACATGAGATCCACTGAAAAAAGTTATATTTGACCAGAGAATTGATATATGCAGTAATTTGGATGGGTATAGAAGCAGGTATTTATCACAGTTGACCTACTATGAACCAATACTTTTCGTTTAGAAATATTCTGATTTGAATTCTCATTAAGGCACATAAAACATTTCACTTTCAACATCATATGCATTCTAGAAATAAAGGCTATTAAATTTTCAGCGGCATGGAAAGCCTATAATTTATGTCCTAGATGATGAGTCTTCAGATGGCTTTAAAACTGATTACATTTACATTTTTTGATTTAATCATTTCTATTCGCATTACAAAATGATAGTGCATTGTTATAGCTTGCAAAAGCTAATCTTCCTGAATTATAAAAAATAAAAACAGTAGTAGAAAGTTTCTATATTTATGGTCCTTGATGTGTTACTATAAATAACTAGAACTTTGCTTTTTTATTTTAAACTTGTATTCTTTAGTTCTAAATTCAGTGTGTAATTTCTATGAGCTTTATGTTTCCATATCTCACCATTACAAAATAGTACTTGAGATCTAGTATTCAATATTAGATGGAATCAAACATTGCATATTAGATTTATCGTTTCTGAGTGTCATAATTCAGTATTCTTGGCTTTTTTATGTCTTTCTTTTTCTTCTTTTTTTAAAACAATTTTTATTACATATTTTCATCATTTACATTTCAAAGGCTATCCTGAAAGTCCCATATACATTCCCCCCTCCCTGCTACCCAACCCACCCTCTGATGCTTCCTGGCTCTTGCATTCCTCTCTACTGGGGCATATAATCTTTGCAAGACCAAAGGCCTCTCCTCCCAATGATGCAGCTAGAGACATAAGCTCTGGGGATACTGGTTAATTGATATTGTTGTTCCTCCTATTGGGTTGCAGACCCCCTTCAGCTCCTTGGATACGTTCTCTAGCTCCTCCTTTGTGGGCCCTGTGTTCCATCCAGTAGATGAATATGAGTATTCACTTCTGTATTTGCCAAGCACTGGCATAGCCTCAAAAAAGACAGCTATATCAGGGTTCTGTCAGCAAAAATCTTGCTGGCATATGCAATAGTGTCTGTGTTTGGTGGCTGATTATGGGATGGATCTCTGGGTGGGGCAGTCTCTGGATACTCCTTTCTTCTGTCTCAGCTCCAAACTTTTGAATATATGTGTTGGATATACTAAACTTAGTATCACAAAACCATTTTATTATGTGCATTTAAGACAACATGAAGCTAATCTAACAAAGCATACCAAACTACAATAAGATCCAGAACATACCATTGCATCAAGGTTGGACAAGGCAACCTGGTAGGAAGAAGAGGATCCCACAAGTAGGCAAAAGAGTCAGGCAAATCCCCATTCCCACTGTTAGGATTTTCACAAGAACACCGAGCAACTCAGCCTTAACACATAGGCAGAGGGCTTAAGTGAGATCCTGACAGGCTCCCTGATCCCTGCAAGTTCCCGTGAATCCCAGCCAATTGAATCTCTGGGCTCTGCTCTAAGGATGAGTCCCTGACCCTTCTTGTTCCTCTGATCCTTCCTCTCCCTTTTCCTCGCAAATCACGGAGCTCCTAATATTTGGCTCTGGTATTCTGCATCTGCTCCCATCAGTTGCTGGATGAACTCACTCTGGTATCTTTGATGACAATGGTTCCCAGGATCTGGTCCCAGTACACTGTGTTGACAGGACAAACAGTAGAGTGAAGGCTTTGGGGCTGGGTTGATCTCCCAGTCCCCTCCACGTGATGCTTTGCCTTGCTGTAGAAGATGGCCATTTTAGGCCCCGTGACCCCCATTAATACTAGTTATTGACTGGAATACTCTCTGATTCTATGGAGATTACATTCTGCTAGGTTTCCTCCTCACCCCTAAAATGCCCTTCAATTCCATTCCTTTCTTCAAGTATTTTCTTTAAAATGCAATACGATTACTTTTCTAAAAGTTGACTTCTGAAACACAAGGCACAGTTTCTAATAGTAGAAAGGAGAGGGCACTAATATGTTCTGAGAGTTAAGACAGTAACTAAATTGAATATGGCAGAGAAGAAATAGAAACATTTACCTCCAGCATGATATCCACACCATTGATCATTGTTATGCAATTAGATTGGTATCATCAATCACTAAAGTGAAAACAGAACACGAACATGTATTTTTAGAAAAATCAGGTCTACTTAGACCAAAAATCAAAAATTGATATAGATTTTTTTAAAAAAAAAACTTGTATAATCACACAATATAGGCTGATTTGCATCCCTTTATATTTCAAGTATACTAATGGCCTTTCTATAGTATCTAGAAGATTAAAATTTGGCTAACACATGCTCCTATGAAAACTGTTACAGTCATTTAGATTAACCCATTGGGAAATAAAACTTGGTTTTCTGCAAATATAAAGTATGATGAAGCGGGAATTTTGCCTTTACCTTAAATATTAACAAAGCCTTGGACGCTCCAGTTCTCCATGTCTGCCATCTACAACAAACATGATCTGTGTACTGGGAAAACTCCTTCCATTCCTGCAGAGGTTTTGGTATAAATGCCACAGTTCTGACATCTCCACCATCCAGTGAACAACTTAGGATGCAGGATCCCAAGACCAAGAGTGACCTCTGAAAGACTCCTTTAAAAACTCCAACCATGATACCAATTGCTTAGCAGTTGTGCCAATGCTTCATGTATTTTTCAGCAACACTATTGTAATAGGAATGAAATAATTCCTAAGCAAAAGTCACAGTCTATGGACTTCAACATCCAACTCGTTTTTATAACCCTAAAATATCAGTATTTCATGTTTTAAAACATATAAAAACCTATTCTGTAAGCCAAAACACCTGAGGGAAAATGGTAATTGTGATAGATTCTATTTTTAAAATTAATATAGAATTTTTTTGCTTTGTTTTCCTAGCCTTGCTAATTTGCAAGCATCATAGAAGTGGCAACCTCATTTTACTGAAAAAAAAGCAAGATGTATAATTTTAAACTCTCTGCTAAGCATAAATATAGTAAACAGAGTGCCATATGGCCTGTCATTATAAAAGTTAGTATTTCCACTTGCTCTGTAAATCTATTCAATTTTATGGAGCATAGAAAGAAAAGTAATTGCTAGCTGAGGTCATAGCATTCTTCTCAGAAGCACTAAGTATTCATAAGCTTAGTATAATTGTTTTCTAAAGATAAATGAAGTCCATTTGTAAATGGGAGACCATTATAATATAATTATTAGTTTTTCCTTACTTATTACTGAACAGTTATCAAACAAGTTTTATTGTTGTTCTTTTCTAGCAAATAAGGTGAATTTATCCAAAACTGTGGTGAGAATTCTGTCTTAGCCATCATTCTAAATTAGCTTCCATATAAATGGGGACTTTAACATGACCACAACTTAAATCTTTATAGAATTTATATTCAGTAATTTTGTTAGACAAGAAGTAGATTTTGCTTTGAATTTTCATTAAATCGGCCACAAAGTTTATTTTTCTGGAAATAGAAAAAGGAAATTTATTTCAAGCTGCTACATGTTGAAGAACAAATAAAAAGATCAATCCTATATTGTCTCACAGGGGTACTGACATGAGATTTAGGTTAGAGGACAAGAGATACACAGAATGATATGGTCCTGTCAAAATATGTTCTGGTCATCCAGGATGGTTCATAATCTCAGGCCTGGGATGCACTGCAAGATGGTCAAAGGACTGTTTCAATCAAAATTTTGGAATATATAATTTTCTGTTAAATCACAATCAACATATTTCACAATTGAAGTGTCATCATAATTATTCATGTAATTGTGCATTTTATATTAATTGTTTCATATATATGTGTAATATACTTAATATTTCACTATTTTAAAACTCTAAAGGTTAGAGTTTTCAAAATATGAAAATAAAATTTTATTGAGTAATTCATCTCATTGAAATTTCAAACTTTCTTTTTTTTTTTTATTATTATTATTTTCTTTCTTTACATTTCAAATGCTATCCCGAAAGATTCCCATACCCCTCCCCCCACCTCTGTTCCCCTACCCACCCACTCC
>NC_034602.1:53205215-53214385 GCF_900095145.1 Mus pahari
CCAAGCCTTAGTACTGCTCTCGGGCGCACTCCCCTCCTCGGGTGAGGAAAGGCGCTGGATGCCAGGCGGACACCCCTCCTCGGTCGGGGAGGAAAGGTGTTGGGTGTTGGAACGGCCTGTGGACAGCCGCCAGGCGAACACCCCTCCTGGGCAGGAGAGGCGCAGGACGATCGGCTCAAACTTTCTTTTCATGTATGTATAGTATTTCCATAATTTTCATCTTCCCTTTTAGCAATTTTTATTTAAGTTTCAAAAATGTTTGTATAAATTTAAAATTTATAATCAGAATATTTATAAATTTTAAAACACATTTTATTTTATTTTTATATACATTATTTACATAGACTTAGTGTGACATTTCCATATTCATGTGTAATACATGAGAACCCAATAAATGTAATTTGCATATCAGTCACCTAAAAACTCACAGTTAAATTTTAATTCTTGTAATTTTAGTATATGAAAACAATACTTTTTAACTATTTTTTAAATTAATATTTCTGAAATTTTCTGGCATGTGTACTGTATTCACATCATTTTTACCCCTCCTTCTCAATTTTAACCTTCCTTCAACCTCTTTCATTTGTCATTACCAGGTTTCATTACACTCAACCTTTCATAAAATTTATGCCCTTTTAATGTGTATATGTGTTTACAATTACACACATACACATACACACACATACACACACACACACATTTTTTATATATATATATATATATATATATATATATATATATTTGCTGAGCTCATTTATATTGTATTTACACATTTTTAGGGTTGCCAGATTCGGATTGGATACCCTCTCATCATGTCTGTCTCTGGAGGAGACTATGTCTCCCTCTATGAGTAACTATCACTCATATTTGCTCATTTAGGGACACTCTAAAATTTTTCTCATCCACATTAATATGTCATCAGGGCTTGTCATTAAGCTAGTCTTATCTCAGTGAAAGTACAATATAGATTTTAGGAACAGTACTTTTCTGTCACGTAGAAAAGACTGTCTTGTAGATTTTGTCCTGTCCTTAGTCTTCCCTGAACCTTAGGTATAGGGGTCATATCTCAGATGTATCAATATGTAATGGACATCTTGTGATTTGTTCTTCTCTACATTTGGATCAGTTGTGGATTTCTATAAGTCTCCATCTGCTGCACACATAAAAGGATACTTAATGAGTGGTAAAAGCTACATTTATATATTGATGTTACTATTGAAAAGTGGTACAACCACTATGAAATGATTGTGGAGAATTCTCCAGAAGCTAGAGGTAAATATGTTAGACTACCCAGCTCTTATACAACTTGTTCTATGACCAAGGGAATGAAAAATGTGTGTGTGTGTGTGTGTGTGTGTGTGTGTGTGTGTGTGTGTGTGTGTCTGTGTCTGTGTCTGTGTCTGTGTGTCTGTGTGCATGCACATGCACATAGACATGTGTGTGTATTGATGAACACATATAGTAACATAGTTATAATATCTGTCAGTAAAATAAATAATAGTATTCAGAACATGTATTTTGCTAGGGTAGAGGCAAGAGTGGTTGGAGAATACCCTCAAAGAGGCAGGGGAGGAAAGAGGGGATGTGGGTCCTGTGGAAGTGAAACTGGGAAGGGGGATAACATTTGAAATGGAAGTAAATAAGACAATAAAAATGAAAAAAAATCAAATCTAGTTAAGACAAATTAGAACAAAAATGATAACTAAACTGAGTATAAACTTCCCTCTGAGACATTATAAGTCACAAAGTAAACTTAGGTAGAATTTTTGTTTAATGTTCCTAACAAAGAAATAAAAACTCAGGAAGGAGACAAGCTCTTCTAGTCTCAAGACATTTAGTTAGTTAGGGGAGTCTGCTTTAGCAGTGATATTTTAATTTTTACTTCAGGAAGTAAAAGGGGAATAACGGCATATTCTTCTTATAGCTCCTGTGTTTTTAATAGGCTAAAAGTGATCTTTATGTTAAAGTAGAATGTTCTAAGCTGGCATATTCTATTACATTTTATGATGATTCCCTGAGTGAAGGAGCTGAAACCAACTTATCTGGACTAAGGGAATAACTATATATACAAATCAGAAAGAAATTATTGATGCTGTTCTAGTTAATCTTGTCAGGCATGCCCTTAAGCACTTAGGTTTTCATAAGAACACATGCTCCACTATGTTCATAGCATCCTTATTTATAATAGCCAGGAGCTGGAAAGAACCCAGATGTCCCTCAATAGAGGAATGGATACAGAAAATGTGGTACATTTACACAATGGAGTACTATTCCGTTATTAAAAACAATGAACTTATAAAATTCCTAGGCAAATGGATGGATCTGAAGGGTATCATCCTGAGTGAGGTAACCCAATCACAAAAGAACTCACATGATATGCACTCACTGATAAGTGGATATTAGCCCACAATCTTCGCATACCCAAGATACAATTTGCAAAACACATGAAAATCAAGAAGAAGGAAGACCAAAGTGTGGATACTTCACCCCTTCTTAGAATTGGGAACAAAATACCCATGGAAGGAGTTACAGAGACAAAGTTTGGAGCTGAGATGAAAGATGGACCATCTAGAAACTGCCCCACCCGGGGATCCATCCTATAATCAGCCACCAAACCCAGAAACTATTGCATATGCCTCCAAGATTTTGCTGAAAGGACCCTGATATAGCTGTCTCTTGTGAGGCTATGCCAGGGCCTGGCAAACACAGAAGTGGATGCTCATAGTCAGCTATTGGATGTAATAAAGGGCCCCCAATGAAGAAACTAGAGAAAGTACCCAAGGAGCTGAAGGGGTCTGCCACCCCTATAGGTGGAACAACAATACAAACTAACCAGCACCCCCAGAGCACCTGTCTCTAGCTGCATATATAGCAGAAGATGGCCTAGTTGGCCATCATTGGGAAGAGAGGCCCCTTGTTCTTGCAAACTTTGTATGCCCCAGTACAGGGGAGCTCTGGGGCCAAAAGGTGGAAGTGGGTGAGTAGGGGAGAAGGGCAGGGGGAGGAGGGTATAGGGGACTTTTGGGATAGCAGTTCGAATGTAAATGAAGAAATTACCAAATAAAAAAATTGGAAAAAGTTTAAAAAAAAAGAAAAAAAAAGAACTATACCAATTAATAGTCTCAAGTAATTTTCAGGTATCTGCCAGTCTCCCCTTTCTGCCTTGCTGTGAAAGTTCAAGGAGAGCTCTCAGTGCATTCCAGAAATCTTCCCTTCGAGCTTATGAAAAGAAAAGCTAAAACTCACCATGATGAGCAAATACAGGTGGTGCTAATTTATTTAACTGGAAAAAAAAAAAAGATGATACATCATAATTGCTCCTTTGATAAAACAGGATCTTTTTCATTTTATACAGTAATTAAAAAAATTAAAATAAAAGAGTTATTAAATTTATTCCTTTTAATTTTGTGTGAAAATGAAAGAGGGACATTGCATTTCCTAAGTTAGATACTGCCATGATACACGGAAAAGAAGAAGAAATAGAGGAAAGAATTGAGTTCATCTCACATAGTAATGAAGCTTTCCACGTACGTGTAACTGTGCAATATTAATTAACCTAGATTTTAATTTTTCCTTTAATTACACTGATTATTCCTTATGATATGTGAATTGTAGGGAAATTAAAGCTCAGGTGACCCATTGAAAAGAAGCATAATTCAGCAAGATATATATATATATATATATATATATATATATATATATATATATATTTTTTTTTTTTTTTTTTTTTTTTTTTTTTTTTTTGGCAAGGCTGCATTTCCCGATTTATTGTAACATGCTTAGACCTGTAACAGACAAGAATTACTGAAGTTAGTTTATACTCTAAATTACCTTAAGGTTATCTAGGACATGCTTTGAAGGCAACCTAATAGGACATAGAATGTCTTTGTTAGTTCTGCAATAAGCACTTATTTTATATCAAACAGAGTTGAGCTTAATAGTTTGACCTAATTTCTTGTGAACAGAGATTTTTCTATAAAATAGTTGAGATGTTTTAACCCTAGTACACTCAAGGACATTAAGAAAATGGCACTTTGCTGTAGTTTTGCTTGCTAGTTCAGTAGTTGAAGTATCCTACATGACCCGTTCTTCATAAAGTAACCTTTATTTTGCTAATATTACTTCTACAACATGCAAGTTGGCAGATGTACAGATCACTAAGTTCTGTAGGAATAATTGATTCAAAATAATTTCCTTGAGTTACAAGCCAGGTCAGTAACAAAAAAAAATATCCAAGTTTAAAGCTTACAGGAAGGGCACTGATAAATGTTTCCAAATTAATGATGTAGACAAGATTAAAAGGGCAAGATAAACTTAAATACTACATTAGCTTCACTGATTTGTTTTCAAATTAATATTTATTCTGTCCTTTTGAAGTTAGTGATGTCAAAACAAATGGGGGAGGGTAGAAATCTTTTAAACTACCTAACATGTAATAGTTGGTCTCAGAAAAAAAAAAAACATACTTTGGTGATATGAAAAAAAAAATCAAAGCTTTTCAATCCTAAAAGACATATTCAGTCCTTATAGGCATGCATATTAAAGTAATGGAGTAATGGATGAGCTTATAAAGAACCCTGAGTAGCTTTATTTTCCATGCATGTCGGCCTGCAGATCTGTAGACTGATTACGTTATTTAAACACTTCATGTTCAGAAACTCAGTCCCAGAATGAAAAGAGACAAAACAAATGTCTATTTTGCACCATATTAATTTAATATGATAGATAGTTATGATGTCTTAGTCAAAAATGTATTCCTGTTTACATATTTATATCACATCACAAGTACATATAATGTCTGTAAGTACAAGGACACACTGAATCCAAACTTAAAGAATCTGAACTAATCTATTATTTTCTCCTTCCAAATTTGACATTGGTGTTAAAATATCAAGAAGCGCAGCGCCAATATAGTGAGACTAAATCTCAATGTATATTAATACTTACTGATTATATCTTGTTATTTCTCTATGTTTCAGAGGTCACATATGGTTAGACTTAATTAGAAAAATGGCATATTCAAAATTTTGAACTCATTTTAAAACAAGACTAATAATAAAATTTTATTACAAATAGGGATTACTGCTTTTACTACAAATAGCCAAGATTTAAACAAGATTAGATATAAATTTTCTATTGCAACCCAGAGATTAAAAGTAAGTCCTGATTTTTAGGATACTTTATACTAAGAGAACCCAGCACTTGGATGGTCTCTCTAAAAGGAATATTTCCTGTGTGCAATCTAGGTTCCAAATTGCAAGTTGTCAAAGAAAGTGGGTAGTTTGAAAGAGAATGGCTTTCATAGGATCATATGTTTAAATGCTTAGTCCCTAGTTATAAAACACAATTTTGAAAGGATTTGAAAGGATTGACCTTATCAGGTGTTATTTATTGGTGATAGGTTTTGAGATTTCAAAAGTCCAAGCTATTCCCATCTATCTCACTTTTTTCACGCTACCAGCGAATAAGAATGTTAGCTTCCAGCTTCTGCTCCAGCACAACAATGCATGCCTGCCTGCCTGCCTTTCTGTTTTCCTGCCTGCCTGCCTGCCTGCCTGCCTGCCTGCCTGCCTGCCTGCTTGCCTGCCTTTCTGTTTGCCTGCCTGCCTGCCTGCCTGCCTTTCTGTGTTCCTGCCTGCCTGCCAGCCTGCCTGCCTGCCTGCCTGCCTGTTGGCCTACCTGCCTGCCACTATGCTTTCTTCTTGACAGTCATGGATTAGCTTTCTTACACTAAGCAAGCCCATGATTAAATACATTTCTTATAAATTGCATTTATCTTCATGTCTCTTCAAAGCAATAAAACAGCACTAAGTCAGGAAGGAAGCAATTGTTAGTTCTCCTCAATTGCAACACATGTGAACCAAAGCAATGAGCAGTAATGGGAGGTTATATTAAAAGATGCACGAAGTGGCCCAAAAAAGTTGATGGTAACACCTGAAGAATTTCAATTAAGGATCAGTAAACAAGAATTTCGGGAAAATGCCTGGTAGGAGAAACCTGGGACAATGTCATTGGTCTTAGAATGAAATCTATTACTGCCAACTTGCTACACCTATGTAATTCTTAACTATAGTCTGAATCATATCTGTATACACATAGATAAATGTTGAAACCTCTCATCAAAGAAGCTTCTCTTTGCAGAAAATGGAGACAATCCCAGAAAATACTAACTAGACTCCATGCAGAGATCAATTGATAACAGTCATCCCAGCCTCAATGAACAGAATCACAATACAGATCCTACATCTATGGATATTAGAGGATATTACGAAAGAGGAGTAGGAAAGCTTGTGAGAGATATAACATCAGAAAGTCTGCTGCCCCTCCTAAAATTAACTATATAAGCAAGACTTGAGCAATGAGAATATTAACAAAGAAGCAGGGAAACTTCATGAGGTCTTAACCTTAGACAATAAATTATAGTCAAATAATGAGTGCTGAGAAAGGGAGAATTGGCCTCTCTCGGAGATGACTCTGTAACCACCTACCTTTCATGAAGTGAACAACCCTGAAAACATGCATACAAACAGCAAAAAACCGAATTAGCAGTATGTACGTTTGCATCGAGACAGAAAGATGGGATGAAATGCAAGGAAGAAGAGGAACTTGAAAAGTGATGCAATTGCATTTTAATTAAAACATATTTAAAGTAAATAAAAGAAATGCATTCATGTACTAATTGCCACAACAATAATCTATAAATATCTGTGATGCTTCTCTAAAAACCAAATATAATTTTAAATTGTGCAACTCTCTCAAATACTATTTTTCCTTTCCCTGAAATTAAAAATATATATTTTGGATATTTAAGAATAAAACAAATGTGTCTTATAGATCTAGTCATAATTAGTATTTTGCAAAGTATGTGGTCAGGAAGATGGTATAATTTGTAAGATAGGAGTGAAGAAATTACTCAAGTAATTTGCACATTAAATAATTTGATCTTTTATACATTGATAATGAAATTTCTGTTACAGTCATTTTCCTTTATGTGCAGGTTCACTTCCTTGTTTTAAATTACTAGAATCAATTGCAATCCAAAAATACTAAATGGATTCTAGAAATGCAAGTTTTGAATGTCATAATATCATCTCACACCATGCCAACCATGCAATCAGAGCTTTCACCTCTGTGTCTGCATTTTCTTTATTAGCCAATTACTATTTTGAGGGTTTTTCACCTCATCCCCCATCCCCTTCACCTCAGAGAGTGTGATCTTCCCACCCCAGCATCCCCATTCTCTGAGGCACCAAGTCTCTACAGGATTAGACTCATTTTCTCACACTAGAGCCAGACAAGCTAATCATTGTTCTGCTATATATGTACCTGGGCCCCCAGACCAGTCCATGTATGCTCTTTGGTTGTTGGCTTAGCCTCTGAGAGCTCCCTGAGGTCCAGGTTAGTTGGCATTGTTGGTCTTCCTAGGTTTCCATCCCCTTAGTTCCTTCAATCCTTCTCATAACTCTTCTATAGGTGCCCCTGATCTCAGTTCAATGGTTGGCTGTACATATCTGCATCTGTTTCAGTCAGCTTCTGGTAGACCCTTCCAGAGAACAGTCATGCTAGGCTCCTGTCTGCAAGCAAAACATACCATCAATTGTAGTTTCAATGTTTGCTGCCCCATGGTATGGATCCCAAGTTAGGGTGATTACTGCTGGTCACTTCAGTCTCCACTCCACTTTTGTACCTGCATTTCTTTTAGATAGGAATAATTTTGGGTCAAAAAATTATGAATGTAAGCTGGTGTCCCAACCTCCACTATGGCCTATGTAATTAATGGAGTCAGGCTCTCCAGGTTCCATCTCCCAATGTCTGGCATTTTGGCTGAGTCCTGGATGCCTCTCACAACCCAGGCATCTGGGACTTTCTAGAGGTTCCCATAACCACACCCACCACACCCAGAAACTACATATTTCTATTCATTCTCCTGGCCCTCTGGGCTTCTCTACTGTCTCCCCCCCCCCAATATCTGATCCTCCCCCACTTTCCCCTTCCCCTTCCTCTCCCACTGAGGTTCCTTCCTTCCTCTGCCTCTCATGATTATTTTGTTCCCCCTTCTTAGTGGGATTGAAGCATCCTCACTTGAGCCATCTTTCTTTTATAACCTCTTCCAGTCTGCAGAGTATATCAAAAACTCAAGTGCAGCACATGCTGGCAAGGATGTAGAGAAGGAGAAAAACTACTCATGTGCTGGTGGGATTGCATACTGATATGACCACTCTGTAAATCAATCTGGCTTTCCCTCACAAAAACTGGAAATACTTCTACCTAAAAACCTAGTTATACTGCTCCTGATCATATTCCCAAAAGATGCTCCACAATACCAAAAGGATATGTGCTTCAATATATTCATAGCAGCCTTATCTGTAAAAGCCAGAAACTGGAAACAACTCAGATGTCCCTTGACCAAAAAATGTACACAGAAAAATTGAGTTGTTTACAGAATGGAATATTATTCAGGAGGACATCATGAATTTTGCAGAAAAAAAAATTGATGGAAGTATCATCCTGAGTTAAGTAACCCAGCCCCAAAAGGGCATGCATCATTTGTACTCACGGATAAGTGGATCTTATCAGTATTGTTATCAGATCAGCCGTCTCAGTATCTGGTAATCACATTCAAATTATTTTGTTTTGCTTTATAATGGTTCTCTTTATATCACACTAACTGGCAATTTGTATATGACAAGGAAAATCATGAAGTACATCTGGTTATCAAACAAGCAAGAATAGTGAGAAATCCCCAGAGAGAGACCACTTGCTCATAGCATTCAACTAACTATATATTCTTTTTTTGTTTGTTTGTTTGTTTTGTTTTCCTCAATCCAGGCTTGCCTGGAGCTTTCTGTGTAGACCAAGGTGGCTTTCAAGTCACAGAATTCTACTGGTCTCAGACTACAAATTTGCAATTCCAGTTATAAAACCTGACTACTACCTGTGTTAGTTTTAAATTGTTTTGGAAACTTCTTTCCACGTGTGGTGCTCGGTACTATCTGTGGTTCTAGGCATCCCCGGGAGTTTTGAGATTATCCCCTATGAACATATTAACTAAATCCCTGTGCTAGGAATCAAACTCACGTCCTTTACAAGAGCACTATGAGCTCTTAAGCACTCGAGTCATCTTTTCAATCATCCCCAGGCCTTAGATTTTTTTTTCTTTTTTTTTTTTT
>NC_034602.1:53217005-53255489 GCF_900095145.1 Mus pahari
TGGAAAAAAGATAGCATTTTCAACAAATGGTGCTGGCACAACTGGCCTGACCTTAAACTGTACTACAGGCCTTAGATTTTAATGTTCAAAAAACAAAATGCATATTTGTGTGTCAATGTGCATGAGTACAGTGCCCCAGAGGCCAGAAGAGGGAATTGGATCTCCTGGAACTGGACTTAAGAGGGGGTGTTAGGAATTGAACCCAATTCCTCTCTCTGGAAGACCAGCAAGAGCTCTTAATTGCTTGAGTCGCCTCTCCAGCCCCTTTATAAATCCTATCTGACTAAAATAAATAGCCATAAATTTTTACAACGAAGTTTATATATGAAAACCCCTGGTTCTTTACATATAACCATAATTAGATGTTTGAAAAGTTCATTATAGATTCAAAATATTAATTAGATGTTTACTTATGTTAAGAATAAAAGATGCGGGCTGGTGAGAAGGCTCATCAGGTAAGAGCACCCAACTGCTCTTCCAAAGGTGCAGAGTTCAAATCCCAGCAACCACATGGTGGCTCACAACCATCCTTAACAAGATCTGATTCCATCTTCTGGAGTGTCTGAAGACAGCTGTAGTGTACTTACATATAATAAATAAATAAATCTTTAAAAAGAAAAAAAAAAGATTAGTTTCCACTTAACTATACTGAATTCTAATTATAGTTTAAAATATCAGGATAGATAGAATGTAGCTAATTGGTACAACTAGCTACACACACACACACACACACACACACACACACACACACACACACACACCATGCATACAATCACAGGTATTCACACTTATATGGAAAGAAGTGAACACATGAATGCCATCTTGGCACACAAAATAAAATCTAGAGGTCGGAAAAGGGCTACAAAATAACATAAATGTATCAAGATTCAATTGGTAACCCAGGAAGGGGATCCAGAAAATATATAAAAGCTTACTTTTATTTAGTTTTCATGAATTTTTCAAGTTTAGTCATGCAAACTTATCCTTATTTCTATAACTTACATTTAATTTTTATGATCCGTTGCTTAGTTATAATAACATTCAATTTACTGATAGTTTTTTAACACACCAGAAGTTAAAGGTATTTGTTATGTAGAGAAATAATTAAACCCTACAATTTTAATGGACCAAAAGAGACATATCAGAGGAAAATGATGTTACACATAATTACGAAAACTAAATTAAATAATACATATATCTAAAATTTGTAGCAGACACAAATTACCAAAAAGAGGAACTATGAATTTCAATTTATGTTACCATTCAAAATCTCCTAGGAGAAGTTTACAGGCTAAACAAGTAGTTAATGTGATTAGATATATGAGAATGTTCAGTAATGAGGCCAGAGATCAAAATTAATCCAGAGAATTGTGATAAGGGATGAACCTGTAAGGTTTTTATTACCTTGGATAGAAAGAATGAAAATTCAAATAATTTGAAGTGAGTTTTCAAATATCAAATAATAAGATGAGAAAAGTACATTTAGTTATTTCCAGCTACTGATATGCCCCTAACATAGTAGCAGTTTGCATTCTTCAGATAACACTTGCTTTTTATATTGCATTTATTGTGTAATTCTAAAATAATCAGAACATTAAATGAGCTATATTCTCCAGAAATAGCATGTACCAAAACCTTATACAATTAGAAAGCTGGTTTGTAGGTCAATGCACTTTATCCAGTATGACCTGTACAAATGATTATTTAAAATAGTCTATGCTAATTCCATCTGCATCAAATGGCTTATAACCAATAGTCTCTTTGTTCATCTTTATCTAACCGTCTTATGAGAAGCTGCAATGTTTTCTTTAGTACTATAGCTCTTTTATGCTTTCTTTTACTTCTTCATCTAAGTGTTCTTTGCTCTTACATGCTATTAGTTTATATCTGAATGTCTACAATTATCAAATCTTTTAAATGGTATGCATTATTACAGAAGAAATTTAGGCCATAACTGATATTGAACTTACCTCCTTCTTTAGCCTCTCTCTTCTCTCTTCTCCTCTCTTCTCTCTTCTCTCCTCTCTCTCTCTCTCTCTCTCTCTCTCTCTCTCTCTCTTGCCTCTGTCTTTTTGAAACAGAAAGTGAAGTTCATGGTATAATTGCTTAGAAATTTAGAGGCAAGATAACATACTTTATAAATCTCATGAACATAGCTGGAGTAAATGAATGAAGAGGCTGCTAGTAAAAAGCTCTACAAAGTATGTGTCTTTTGCTTGACTTCTCTTTTCTGTGCTTCAGTGACATCTCTCTCATCCTCCATTTTTCTAGGTGCTTCTGTTTCCTTATGCATCCAGGTTACCATAATTTGAGAAGTTAACCATTCCTACTCAACAATGGGCAAACCTTTATAAGTCATCTTTGAATATAGCAGTCTTCTTTAATTCAGAAATAAAATATCTTCTATGAAAAATTTAATATTAGTCATATAAGAGATCCCACTATCGCACTATTGTTTTTCAATCTGAAACAAGACCAAATGTCATGACTAATAATTTCATATGTCTGTATAAGATAGCAAAACATGGAAACAGATATTGGAAAGGATCATCTGTACTCTTTTGTCTTCAAGTCTCAACGTTCTACTCATGCAAGAATACATTGTGCAAATTATTTTCTTTTGGTGTGAATATCTTTAATTTGACATCCAAGATTCTTTATTTTTTAAAATTAGATATTTTCTTTATTTACATTTCAAATGTTACCCCCTTTCCAACTTTCCCCTCTGAAAATCCCATATCCCCTTCCCCCTTCCACTGCTCACCAACACTCCCACTCCTGCTTCCTGGTCCTAGAATTCCCCTATGCTGTGGCATAGAAACTTCACAGGAACAAGGGCCTCTCCTCCTGTTAATGACTGCCTAGGCCATCCACTGCTACATATGCTGCTAGAGCCATGAGCCCCACCATGTGTTTTGATTTGCGCTTTAGTCCCAGGAAGCTCTGTGGCACTGCTTAGTTTATAATTTTGTTCCTCCTGTGGGGCTGCAAACTCTTTCAGCTCCTTGAGTACTTTCTCTAGCTCCTTCATTGGAGGCCCTGTGCTCTGTCCAAGGGATGGCTGTGAGCATCCACTTCTGTATTTGTCATGCACTGGCAGAGCCTCTCAGGAGACAGCTTTATCAGGGTCCTTTAGCAAGCTCTTGTTGGCATCTGCAATATTGTTTGGGTTTGGTGGTTGTTTATGGGAAGGATCCCCAGATGGGGCATCTCTGAATGATCATTCCTTCAGTCTCTGCTCTGAAATTTGTATCTGTAACTCCTTTCATGGGTATTTTCTTCTCCCTTCTAAGAAGGATCTAGGTATCCATACATGTTTTCCTGCTTCTTGAGTTTCCTGTGTTTTGCAAATTGTAACTTGGATGATAACATCCACTTATCAGTGAGTGCATATCATGTGTGTTCTTTTGTGATTGGGTTACATCACTTAGGATGATATCCTCCAGATCCATCCATTTGCCTAAGAATTTGATAAATTCACTGTTTTTAGTAGCTGAGTAGTACTCCATTGTGTAAATTTACCACATTTTCTGTATCTTTTCTTCTGTTGGGAGACATCTGGATTCTTTCCAGCTTCTGGCTATTATAAATAAGGCTGCTGTGAACATAGTGGAGCATGTGTCCTTATTACAAGTTGGAGCATCTTCTGGGTATATGCCCAGGAGTGGTATTGCTGGCTCTTCCAGTAGTACTATGTCCAATTTTCTGAAGAATATCCAAACTGATTTCCAGAGTGGTTGTAGCAGCTTACAATCCTACCAGCAATGAAGGAGTGTTTTTCTTTCTCTACATCCTCTCCAGCATCTGCTGTCACCTGAGTTTTTGATCTTAGCCATTCTGACTGGTGTGAAGTGGAATCTCAGGGTTGTTTTGATTTGTATTTCCCTGATGATTAAGGATGTTTAATATTTTTTCAGGTGTTTCTCAGTCATTCGGTATTTCTCAGTTGAGAATTCTTTGTTTAGCTCTCGACCCCATTTTTAATACAGTTATTTGGTTTTTTGGAGTGTAATTTCTTCAGTTCTTTATATAAATTGTATATAGTCCTCTATCGGATTTATGGTTGGTCAATATCTTTTCCCAATCTATTGGTTGTCTTTTTGTCTTATTGACAGTGTCCTTTGCCTTACAGAAGCTCTTCAGTTTTGTGAGGTTCCATTTGTCGATTCTTGACCTTATATCACAAGCCATTGGTGTTCTGTTCAGGAATTTTCCCTTGTGCCCATATTTTCGAAGCTCTTCCCCACTTTCTCCTCTATAAATTTCAGTGTCTCTGTTTTTATGTGGAGATCCTTGATCCACTTAGACTTGAGACTGAAGGAATGACCATCCAGAGATTGCCATACCTGGGGTTTCATCCCATAAACAACCACCAAAACCAGACTGTATTGTGGATGCCAACACCATGATAATATAGAGATCAAATAATTAGAAATTGTCTAGAGAAGTATGAACTCACAAAGAAACTCTAAGAGTGAACCAGGCTAACTTGACTTCACAATCAATACAAATTCATCTGGTAAAATTTACCCCATTGCCTGATACTGTGAGACAGAACACTCGGACAAATTAGCAAACAACTTCTCTACTCACAAACATGATGAGCACTATATGGGGTTGATAGAGTTTCCTTCAACTTCCAAATTTTCAAGGGATCATAAAGACCCTGAGATTTGGCTGTGAGTTTGATTATACAGCTAGAGTCAACTTAATAGTTGGGCTAATGCAGTTCTCAACCTGTGGATTGTGACCCTCTTATCAAATCCCTTTCTACAAAAATATTGACATTATAATTCCTAACAGTAGCAAAATGAGAGTTATAAAGTAGTAACAGAAAAAATTTTATTGTTGATGGTCACCACAACATGAGGAAGTTTATTAAGATATCACAGCATTAAAAAAGATTGAGAACTACTAGGCTAAAGTATCACAAATATCATGTTCAAGGAGTGACACAAAGGGGATCTATTCTATTCTTACCAAGCTATTTCCAAGCCTGAGAAATCCTACAAGGATATTTAGCCATTTTTCTTTAGAACAATCTGAGAACATGAAGACAAGCTAACTGCTTATTGCCATCCACTGAGGTAGGACCTACAGTTTGGTGTAAAAGTAAGAAACCATTAAAAAAGAAAGAAAAGGGTGTTTTGATGACTTCAGAAACAAAATATTTATATTGTGAGATTGGATGTCCATCTAATAAGTGTTTCAGGGAGATATGATTGCCAAATATGTTTTTAAAAAACTTTCATGGTCGGGCAGTGGTGGCACATGCCTTTAATCCCAGCACTTGGGAGGCAGAGGCAGGTGGATGTTAGAGTTTGAGGCCAATCTGGTTCACAGAGTGAGTTCCAGGACAGACAAGGTACACAGAGAAACCCTGTCTTGAAACTCTCCCCACCTAAAAACAAAACAAAACAAAAAAAACTTTCATAAATTGGAACTATTAATTGATCACTGTGTTTGGAAACTGAATTCATGGCTCATTCTAATATAAGTATTTGAGAACATGGTAGAATTAGATCACAATTTATAGGAAAGAAATTTTATATAGTTTCTAAAATCATGAATAAAATATGAAACATTTTATAATTAATCATTGTAATTTTCAATAAAAGATTATGTAATAGATATTATAACACCTTTTTAAAACTTATTTTATTAGATATTTTCTTCATTTACATTTCAAATGCTATCCCGAATGTCCCCTATACCCTTCCCCCACACGCTCCCCTGCCCACCCACTCCCACTTCTTGGCCCTGACAGGTCAATTGATAGGTAAATAGATAGATAGATGAGTAGGTACTTGGATGGATAAATTGATGATTTGTGGATACACAAATAGATGATTCTGCTCAATATTTTGTTAGAATCAATGCAAAAATTCAAGCTTGTGAATAATTTGGATAACCCAAAACTTCACAGCATCAGACTTAAAACAATGCTTTTGCAGCATAAATTGAAATGTTGGAGTCTAAAAAATGTTGATTCTAAAACATAGAGGAAGACTGCTTATTGAGAAGTTAAGATTTGTGATACCTGCTCTTTACCACTCTTTAAGGCTTTCATCCAAACATTCACTTAGAGTAAATAAGCCTCAATCTTATCATCGTATTACTGAAGAATCTCTCTGTAGGCAATTTATCATCTCACCATGAAAAGGCATACATTTAGAGGACTTGGCAGTCAGCTATTTGACTCACTCCAATTCCATGCCTTGAAATACAAATTAAAGCACCTTGCCCTCCCTCCCACCCCCGCCCTGCAAGTAGCTTAAAGCCAATTAGAGGGGGCTTAGGGCAGCCAATGTGAAATATTAACAGATATATAATGGACTATGACATGGAAGCATGCAAAAAAAAAGCTTATTTCTCAGATGCTTGTACAGGTGCATGTAGCCTTTACTGTACTCCTAATAATAAAAGGAATAAAACCATACCATGCCAAAACAGAAGGAATTTTCATACATGTAGATTCAAAGGGAAGCACACATGTTTCTGGGATTTTCCTGTTTAATAAAGGGCATTCTACCTACTTATTTGTTTTTTACCAGTGTACTTTATATTTTGTAACTATTGAAATTTAAATGATACAAGACAAATCCAATGTTGCAACAAATTATCAAACAAAAGATATGTTTTTCTAATAGATAAAGGAGTCTCCAGTGAGGGATCTGGTATACTCATAACATTAAGGGCTAAACACTCATTCCAAAGTCTTGGCTGCGTGTTGTCAGTTGTGGATTTTACAATAATTTCCATCCACTGCAAGATGCTTCTTCAATGAGTGTTGAGCAATCAATATATCCATTGAAAAAATTCACAGAGTATATGAACAGAAATTTGACAAATATAATGTATAAATAATAAAAATTTAAATAAAATTTCAAGTTTTTATTGATCAAGAAAATATATATAAATTTTATATTATGTGATTATTTAGTTTATGTTCTGTTGGCTAAACAGAAAATGTCAGATAATCCCTGAAGCAGAAAATATGAAAAAAGGTTTTAATTAACTTTCTAGTAGTATCCAATTCGTCAGACTTTCATTGAAAAATGAAAATTAGTTAGGAGATAAAGATGTGTATATTTTTTAACATTGCAGCCTTTTAGGCCAATGATACAAGAGATGCCAAGATCAAAAATATTGTGAAATAGAAGAGTTTTTGCTGTTGATATGCTACTAACAGTAGAAAATTTCAAACTAGCTGGATTCAACTAGTTAGTTGTTCATCAACCTTAGAACAATTTTCAAACATCTGAACCATTATTTTTTTATGGTGACCCACGCTATCCCATCATTTCTAACTGATACATTCTAAGGATCATTTGTTTGTACATGTAGTTTGATTTCTGTTTATATTTTTAACAGAATTAGAATTAAATCCATGCTACTCTCTGTCAAACTCTGCCCATGCACCCTCTTAAGGTGATATCTTGTTTTTCATTGAGTACTAATGTTTTACACACATGTGAGTGTTTGTGTATATGTGTGTGAGTGAGTGTGTGTGTGTGTGTGTGTGTGTGTGTATGCATGTATAGAATATGCTGAGTCTGGTTTTGTTGTTTTGTGTAAGTGGTTTTTGAATTGATTACTTTACATTGGACATCCAGTAATGGGGCACATCTCTGGGAGGAGCTAATACTGCTTTGCTCACTAGTCAATAGTTTTCTGTAGTTTTTGTCTTGGAAGCTCCCATGTAAAATTTTCTCCCTTTCAGTTAACCTAGTCCATTGTTATTGCCATTGTGACAAACTCAGAATTTTCTAGTAAAGACTGTTTCACAACAAAATTCTTGCATTTTGGTTGGTTGCTTGGGGTTTTTTTGTTGTTTGTTTGTTTGTTTGTTTGTTTGTTTTAGCTCGGACACTCTGTTCCCCCCTCTTCCATATTGTTCATTGAGCAATGACAGAGGAACTGTGACATAGTTTAATACCTATGGTTGTTGGGATTCCCATGATATATTGACCTCTGCATTATGTCCAGCTATATTTTACAATATTCTCCATTTGCTGCAAAGAGAGGCTTCTTTGTGACAATAACCTGTTTTGTGTGTGTGTGTGTGTGTGTGTGTGTGTGTGTGTGTGTGTGCATGTGCACACGTGCACCCGCCTGTGTGTGTGTTTTAGTTCTGATATGCCAAATTTTATTGATTTTTAAGTGGGAGATACTTGTTAAATGTGTAAACTGTTCCTGGTAAACTTAAAAAATATCCTTAATTTACTTTCTAATGTTCTTTGTACTTCCTTTATAGCTATAATGAATAAAAAGTTCTGATGATCTACAACATTTCTGTCTTTACACATCATTAGCCTTCTTTGTTTATAGCAAATTGGAGTATAACTTGTTTAAGAGAATAATGATTGAGATGGCTCTTGCAATTAATGATATGTATTAGAAATGGATGTATATGTTTTTACAAAGTAAGTTCATGCATTTTGTCCACATTTCATTTGTACTATGAGCATTTTCATTCCTTGAGTTTGTCACACTTAACATCATTTGTAAAATAACCTACTCAGCTTTTTGAAAATATAGCTTGATATTTTCAGGCAAATTGATAGAACTATAAAAAAATATCATTCTTAGTGAGATGACCCAGACCCAGAAAAGCAAACATGGTATATACTCACTTATAAGTACATATTTGTTATTAAATAAAGAATAGTCACACTACAGTCTACAGACCCAGGGAGGCCAAGTAACAATGAGGGCTCAAGTAGAGAGGCTTAGAACAAACTGGAGAAAGAATACATTTCACAAGGATTTAAGCACAGTGTGAGAGAAGTAGAGGGAGAGAATACTGAGAGAGACAACTGAAAATGGAGGGCATTTCAGGGATGATGTGGAAACCTAGAGAAATACAAACTTCTTGGAATCTATGAATGTGATCCTTGCAAAAAATCCTAGTAATAGGGGTATGGAGCCTGACTCAAACATCTTCTGTAACTAGGAATGGCTTCCAGTAGTGGAACTGGGACATCCATCCAATCACAAAACCTTCTACCTATAATTTGTCCTACCTACAAGATGCACTGGAATAACTATGGCATAGTACATGGAAGGGGGAGGATGGCCAAATAATGAATGTTCCAACTTGAGGCCCATGGTACCAAGAGCAGCCCCATGCATGGCACTTCCTGGAAGGCCAGAGAAATGGAACCAGAGACACAAATGCCCAGAGATTCAGGTTAGTACCAAACATAACTGCCTAAGGGGAAAAAAAAAGAAAAAAAAGAAATGATTCCTAATGATATTCTACTATACTCAAGAACTGGAGCATAGTCCAATATCATCTGAAAGTCTTCATGCAGTAACTGATGAGAGCAAACACAAATATCTACAGTCAAACATAAGACAGAGCTTGGGTAACCTGTGGCAGAGGGGAGAGAGAATTGTAGGAGCTAGAGGGGTCGAGGACATCACAAGTACAAAATCCACAGAAATCAACCAAGAAGGACTCATAGGGGTTCATAAAGACTGGAGTGGCAATCTTGGAGTCATAGTGTTTGAGCTAGGTTCCTGCATATGGGTTATGGTTTTACAGCTTACTGGAGTGAGGATTGTCCTGACTCTATGGCCTGCTCTTGGTTCACTTTTCCTCGTTTTTGAGTTCCCTCCTCCAAACTTGATATTAGGGTATGTGCCTATTTTTATAGCATCTAGTTATGCCATGTTAAATTGATACCCTGGAAAAGACCTCCACTTTCCATCTTCTGAGCTCTTCTTTGATTTCTTTCTTCAGAGGCTTGAAGATCTTCTCATATAGATTTTTCACTTGCTTGGTTAGAGTCCCAACAAGGTATTTTATATTATTTGTGACTATAGTGAATGGTGTCATTTCCCTAATTTCTTTCTCAGCCTGTTTATCCTGAGTAGAAGGCCACTGATTTGTTTGAGTTAATTTTATATCCAGTAACTTGGCTGAAGTTGTTTATGAGGTTTAGGTGTTCTCTTGTGGAGTTTTGGGGATCCCTTAAGGATATTATAAATCATCTGCAAATAGTGATATTTTGACTTCTTCCTTTCCAATTTGTATCCCACTAAAATCAGGTACTAGACAAGGCTGCCCATTCTCTCCCTGTCTATTCAATATAGTACTTGAAGTTCTAGCTAGAGCAATTAGACAACAAAAGGAGGTCAAAATATTTATATCTTATAATAAATTGAAACAGTCTACTGGACTTCACATTTCCAAATTACAGAAGCTTGAATTGGTCTGAAATCAACACACCATAAAATATTTTATGGACCAAATTTTGGACTTTCAAAGTGCTATCTGATCTAATTTTAGATTAATAGGTATTTGGTGCACTTCATAATAACTGTAATTTATCATTAATGCAGATGGCCAACTGTACATTTTTGATCTCACATTAATTATATGATTTCACCACTAATGCCAAGCACTTCTTGGGATGATTCTTTATTTTCTGAAGAGATAGTTATGTTGGAACTCTAAAACATACATAGGTGCTACATAGGAATCCAAATTTGGTTATTTTACCCAGACTAAAATGTGTGGTAAATAATATTTAGTTATGTAAGAAATAAGCAATGTTCCCCCCCCCAAAAAAAAGCCCTTCATTATTTATGTTTAAAGATGTCTGAAATGTTAGTAGTGGTAGTACATTATTAGACATATATATTACTCCATTCTTCAAATTATATTTTTGCTAAAGTTTTGAGAAATGCATTAAATTGAAAGAGTTTATTGTTAAATATTGATTAAGTTAGGTATATTTTATGTGAAGGTCACATCCTGCACATAATATTCTGTATATGTATCCCAATTTGTTTTGATGGATTGCACTTGACAATTAATTAAGACCTTATGAATAAACATTAAAAGGGTGATTTCATTAAAGAAACCATGGTAAGTCTTAGAAAGCTCTATGTCTTTAGAATAATAACAGTGAATACTTTCTGAACACTTATCTCACAAATGTTTCACTTTAAATATGCAATGGTAAAGGATAAACACACCCATTCCACAAGGGAGAAAGTAGATAACAATGAAACTCCTCAAAATTAGGTCAAACAAACTCAACAAGCAATCACTAACACTGGCAGAATATTCACATCCACAAAGAGAAAGAATTGAATGAAAGGAAAAATATGAAACCTGATTCCTGGAGAAAAAAATGAGTCTGGGAGCCAGTTCCAATGGGTCATGGTTAAGAGATCACAGTGAGTTTCAGAGGAAATTTTATATTTTGGAATGTCGAAGCATGTGAGAACAGGCAAAGAGTATGAGATACTTAATGAGAGACAAACGTGTTTTAAACTTATAAGATAAAATTTAGACGTTAGGGACTGTAGATGGAATGTTATGCTTTAAAGTCTATCTTTTCAGTTTCATTCTCATAGGGGAAGAGTCACCATGGTGACATACATCTGGGTATGTCTGTGAAGCTGTTTCCAGAAATCTCTAACTGACAATCTGTAACTTACTCCCTTGAGTGAGGGTGACACTGTATCATGGCTGGAACCCTGAACGAAATAAAAGATACAAATCTGAGTGCAGGATATCCCATCTTCCTGCTTCATTTCATTTCATTCCCCTTCTTACATCTCCGTTGTCACTCTGTCCGTGTCCACTCTGACAGACCACATCCACAACTGTTAGTCAAAAGAAGCCTTTCACACAGGGGAAACTTTCCTAAACAGAACTCCACCGGCTCAAGCACTAAGATCAAGAATTGATAAGCGGGACCTCATGAAACTAGAAAGCTTCTGTAAGACCAAGGACATTGACAATAGGTCATTGACAATAGGACACATTGCCAAACTACAGATTAGGGAAAAAAATTCACTAACCCCACATTCTATAGAGGCGCTAGTATATAAAATATATAAAGAACTCAAGAAGTTAACCTTAAAAAAATAAAAAAAAAAGAGAGAAAGAAAGAAAAGAAAAAGAAAAAGAAAACAAAAATACAAACCAATCAAAAAATGAGGTATAGAGCTAAAGAGAATTCAGAGCAAAGGAGTTTCAAATGGCCAAGAAGTGGTGAAAGAATTCTTCAAAGTTCTTAGTCATCAGGGAAACGCAAATCAAAACAACCCTGAGATTCTACCTCACACCAATCAGAATGGCTAAGTTAGAAAATTCAGTTGCCAGCACATGTTGGCAAGGATGTGGAGAAGAGGAACATTCCTCCATTGTTAGCGGGATTGCAAACTGGTACAATAACTCTGGAAATCAATCTGGAGGTCCCTCAGAAAATTGGGAATAGATCTACCTGAAGACCTAGCTAATAATATACACTTTAAATATACAGTGGTAAATGATAAACATACCTATTCCACAAGGGAGGAAGATGATAACAACAAAACTCCTCTAAAGTAGGTCCAAAACACAACAAGCAACCAAGAGTTCCTAACACTCTTGGGGATATACCCAAAACCACAGGAGCATATGTTCCATTATGTTCTTAGAGGACTTATCTGTGGTAGCCAGAATCTGGAAAGAACCCAAATGTCCCCTAAAGGAAAAATGCTACAGAAAACATGGTCCATTTACACAATGGAATGCTACTCAGCTATTTTTTAATTTTTATTTTATTTTATTTTAACTTTTTGGGGGGGAGTTTTTGAGACAGGATTTCTTTAGCCCTGGCTGTCCTGGAACTCACTCTGTAGACCAGGCTGGCCTCAAACTCAGAAAACCACCTGTGTCTGCCTCCCGAGTGCTGGGATTAAAGTTGTGTGCCACCAAGCCCAACACTACTCAGCTATTAAGAACAAGGACATCATGAGTTTTGCAAGCAAGTGGAAAGAACTAGAAAATATCCTCAATGAGGTTACTCAGACCCAAAAGGCCATGCATGTTATGTAACCACTAATAAGTGGATATTAGCCAAAAATATACATTATACCCAGGGTACTATCCACAGAACTCAAGGTTAACAAGGAGAAAGGCCCAAGTAAGGATGCCTCAATCCCACCTGGAGGGATAATAAAGAAATCACAGAAGACAGAGTGAGGGAGGGACCTGGAAGGAAAAAAAAAGGAGGAAGGGAAAGGGAGAACATGATCAGGTATGAGAGGGGGCAGGAGAGAAGCCCTGAAGTCCAGCAGAATAAAAGGAATTATGCAACCTTGGAGAGAGGGAGACAAGGGGCCCTCTAGAACGTACCGGAGACCTGGGACTCAGGACTCAAAGGGAGGGACCTAAGATAAAATGCTCTACAGAGGAGAGAAGAAACTTATAGAGACCACCACCAGTGCAGGGACAGGACATCAAGTGGAGGGATGGACTTGCGATCGCACAGCCAAAAATTCTGAGCCAGAGTTGTTCCTCTTTAAAATAACAGCAGGGATAAAAAAAATGGAGAAGAAACTGAGGGAAAGTCAGTCCAGTGACAGGCCAAACTTGGGATCTATCTCAAGGGGAGGATCCAGGGTCTGACACTATTAATGATGCTATGGTGTGCTTATAGACAGGACCCTAGCATAGCTCTTCTCTGAGCAGTCCAACAAGCAGCTGACTGAGACAGATACAAATTCTTAAATACCAAACCAGTGGACAAAAGTCAGGGACCCCTGTGTGTGAATTAGGGAGAAGCTGGAAGAAGCTGATTAGGAGAGTGACCCCATAGGAAGACAAGCGGACTCAATTAACATGCACCTCTGAGATTTCTCAGACAATGAGCCATTAACCAGGCAGCATACAGCACGTATACAGCAGAGAACCACATGGTCTGGCCTCAGTGAGAGAAGTTGCACCTAACCCTCAAGAGACTTGAGGCCCAAGGGAATGGGGAAGCCTTGCGGGGGGGGGGGGGGGGTCTTTTTTGGGGGCGGGGGAAAAAAATTGGGGGGGGTTGGGGGGGGGGGGGGGGGGGGGGGGGGGGGGGGGGGGGGGGGGGGGGGGGGGGGGCATCTTCTTGGAGACATGGGAAAGAAGAATGAGAGGAATGTGGAAGGGCAGGTCAGGAGGGGGGCAACAACTGGATTGTAAAAATTAAAAGTAATTAAAACAAAACAGAACAGAACCAAATAAAAAATAATAAATGTTAAATAAATAAATAAGCCTTTTATTCTTAAGTTGTTTTTGACTGACATTTGTCACTGTAGTGAGATAAGCAACTAATACCAGAGGCAACAGGGACAGAGCTGGTACTTTGAGCCCTTTCTGCCAGAGAGGTAAAGAGAAGGCTGTATCTTCAGCTCTCTGAAGTGTCCAGAGTAACTAGATTTAATGAGCTTTGGTACTGGTGAGGGAAAAGCAAGTACAGGTGACCTGGATTTGAGATTGCTATCCACAGTGGGAGCAGTCTTGGAGATCTGAGCTTTTAACTCGTGCTGTTTCATGTTCACTCCAGGTTTAGAATGCTAAGACTCTGTTATATTATATGAGACCTAGTTTGTATCCCAAAATAAGCTGGTGTAATTTTGGGAAACCTCCCAGATGTGCTTATAGCAACTGGATTTATATTTTTCTTGCTTCCTCATTTGAAGACGCATAACACATTTTAAAACATACCTGAGGCTTCTGAAGCTAACTTCTTTATGTACCTTTACATTTTTCTTTCCTTAATTTATTCTTGGATACTTTCATGTTTTCCTGTAATGGATTGTATAGAAACTTTTAAAATTATTTCTTGAATCACTGGCTTAACTTGTTTCTTATATTTTCATTAAATAAAACAATTGATGTGCGATTGTTACTGCTATAGACAAGCCTTTAAATTTTCTCTCTTAATTGCTCCTAAACTAGGTTATCATCCCCTCACTCAAGTGTTTATCGGAAGTTTTTCTAAGCAGCCCCTATAGTCTTTTGAATCCAGGCTCTCTCTACCTCAGGTCCATCACACCTACTATTGTTCACTTTTCCACAAGGTGCTACAACTCTTGTTCCAAAGTAATCCCTACATCCCACATAACTGACCATTGAACAGTCTCTCATCAAGTGATTCTCTCCTACCACTTGAAAACATTATTTTTAGTTGTTCTGGCTTCTGTGGTACTCCAATGTTTCCCTTGTAGATCACATTGTTCTTTCACGCCCCATATGAGAGGCCATTTTCAATATATTTTTGACATTTTGAGTGCTCACACCTGTGCCAGAATTTTCTCCATTTCTTCCTGCATTCTTCCTTTTGCATGTTCCATCCCTTAGTGTTATCTGACAAAATGGCATTCTATGTATAAACATGTTTTTGCTCCTAAGCTTCACACTTACAGTCTAGTTATCACCAGCATTTCTATTTTAATGCCTTCTAAAGATTTCTGTATTAATTTGCTCAGTCAAATTACTATCGTTGACATGCAGTCAGCCATTTGCTTTGCTTAGCATTCTGTCAGTTTTTCTTCACTTCTCAAAGTTGTATCTTTAAGCATGATGTTTATATAGTGTATATTTATATTATTTGCCTTGGACCCAGCCTCCATCCCTTCTTTTAACTCTGCTTTACCTTAAAACCTTTCTTTGCAGACTTTCACATGATTATCTTATACACTATTTCCAGATGACGGTTAAATTCTCATTTTATTTCCCACATAGTTATTACTGTTGAAGTTGTTTTGTGCTTGGTAGCAAAGTGTTGTTCGTGAGGTCAATTAGAAGAGGAAACAACCCAAAGAGGTGGCCTTGGTACTTTTTTTTTTAAACACTTTTTTTTTTTTTTTTTAGGTATTTTCTTCATTTACATTTCAAATGTTATTGCGAAAGTCCCCTATACCCTCCACACACACACACACACACACACACACACACACACACACACACACCCGCTGGCATTGATACTTTTGTTCAGGGATTCTCTGTTCAGTGTATATCAGGGTCTAAAGAGAGTATGGGTCTGAATTCTAATACTGTGAGAATAGAGTTGCTAAGGTTGATTCATAATCAATTTATAAATTTTTAACATTCCAAACCTATTTAACTACTAAGAATGTCTGTCTTTATCTGTCAAAATAAAACCGCTAATAAATAAAACGTCACAGCATACTGTAGAACATATAATATAATGTCAATGGCAATGTCTTATGACTCTGATTAATGTACAAACTTTCATTTCTTTCCTCTTCCCCTTAGGCAGAATCAGAAACACCCAGTTGAAATGTGGATGTAGAAAACCTAGATTTATTATCTCACATTTAGAGTGCTCCTGGTATACAAAGTTCTATTTCAAACCCTAATACACTCATTCTTCATAACGTAGCTCCGGTGCTGTTGCTATGGTTATTGCTGTGAAACAGTGCAGTGAGACTATTGTTGACGTTTATTAATCATAAAGTGATCTGGGGTAGGTTTCAATTTTAATGGTTCAGCCTTAGAGAAGGTTCTCTCAGTACCAGGATACAAAGATATACATGTTTGTGCATCAGTAGGCCTATTGTGCCTTTCCTCTGTGTGTGTGTGTGTGTGTGTGTGTATGCTTGTGAAAAGTTTCAAAGAAATGAATTACAGTGACCTAGAGAAGCAGATATTTAATTAATATTCATACTGATTATCAAACAATTTTTATTAATAAATAAGCAAGTTTTCAAAACAGGTTAATTTTTTCCTTCCCTTATTTTCTAATAAAATAGAGCTCATGTCTTTAGCTGCATATGTAGCAGAAGATGGCCTACTCGGCCATCATTGGAAAGAGAGGCCCCTTGGTCTTGCAAACTTTATATGCCCCAGTACAAGGGAATGCCAGGGCCACGAAGTGGGAGTGGCTGAGTAGGGGAACAGGGCGGGGAGAGGGTATAGGGAACTTTCGGGATAGCATTTGAAATGTAAATAAAGAAAATATCTAATAAAAAAAGAAATGAGCAGATAAAAAATATGTTTCATTATATTGTAGTCATTCTTACTTTTGAGGGAAAGGAAGTAAGTGATAGAAATATTAGAACTTCAAAAGCACTGGGAGTCAGCAGGAAATGAGATCTTCATATTGCAAATATAATTTCTCACATGTTCATATCTGCATGAACAGTCTTCAGGTTAATACATGCTATGAAATTAAGTGACATTACAGTATACTCACAAGATCTAATTTTGTACAGGTCTTACTTACGGTTTTACTGCTTTGAAATGACATCATGACTGAGCCAACTCTTATAGGGGCAACATTTAATTGTAGCTGTCTTACAGGTTCAGATGTTCAATTGAAGATCATCAACACGGGAACATGTCTGTATCCATGAAGATGTGGGGCTGGAAGAGCTGAGAGTCCTACATCTTCATCTGATGGCTTCTAGGAAAGTCTGGCTTCCAGGCAACTAGGAAGACGGTCTTAAAGTCCATGCCTACGATGACACACGTCCTCCAACAAGGTCATACCTACTCTAACAAGGCCATACCTAATAGTGCCACTCCCTGGACCAACCATATTCAAACTTTCATAGAATAGGGTTTTTATTCGAAATTAATATTATGCTGTTTTAAAATGTGGTTTGGGTTTTAAATTAGCTAACTAATTTAAAGAATAACACGTTGTTTTTATTGATGAAAAAATACTTAAAATTGCTGAAAAGTATTGCAGACATAACTAAATGTGCAAAGGTTTCCCTTGGGTGAAAACTGAGTGATTCCTATAAAAGATCCAGTTTTCTTGACTTAACCAGTATCACATAGCTAACAGTGATTTTCACAAACACTGAATTAGGACATTTTGATTGAAGAGAAAATCATGTGTTCTTTTAAAAGTACACTGGTATTCTTTTTATTTTTATTCATGCTACTTCTGAATTTTTCTGAATTTTTCAAGCCATTGCTTTTAAACCTTCATTCATGTGAAGGAAACATTTTATTTTCTAAATTGTGTGTGTGTGTGTGTGTGTGTGTGTGTGTGTGTGTGTGTGTGTGTGTATCCAATGTAAGATATATATCTTTAAAAACATACCCTTGTATATATTTGTATGTGTGTGTTTGTGTGTACGAGATGATAAAATCAGTTCCTTTGGGGAAAAACGACACAACAAGTCAAGCATAAGATGATAGTAACTCTCTGAACTCATGTAACTCTCTCCCACAGAAGTAAGTGATTTGCTTCCCTGGTAGTTCTATTTGTCACCTTGAGCTGGAAAAGCAAATGTTCAGGTACCTGGTAAATGTTTCTGCAAATAATTTGGGAAGATATTTTTATCTCACAATATGGAGTAAAGATCTGTGGTTAAGCATCATTCAATACACTGTAGGGCAGATAGACAAAAAAAGGAAGCATGGGCAAATTTGTTTGCTTGTTTCAGGTGCTTAGGAAATCCATGATTTTTTTTTTTCAACTTGAAATCTTCCAGTTCATAGATTCTTCAGACATGACTTGAGCTATATGATGGGCTCTCATGATACCTTAGTGAGTCTGCCTAATTACCTTTACTGAGTTACCAGCATACAACTCTGGCTGACACAACTGAAAGAGCCCCAGCTACTGCAAACTAGCATAGCTTTAAAAACACATGGAAAGAAAGCACACTTCTAATTCTGTGTCATTTACCTCTCTTGTATCATCTGTTTTGTTGTTGTTCCCACAGTTATTCTCTGATTGGTTTCTCCTTTTAGCTCCCACTGCAGTGGAAAGATGTTGGAGAAATAGTAACACTAGTGAGGCTATTAAGTTCTGCATTGTGTGCCCCAGAAATAGATACAGACAAGGATCTATCCTACAGAGGGGCATCTTAAACATGTGTTCCCAAGGCAAAATCAGAAGAGTGGTAAAAGTTGTTAATAAAGAAAAGGACTAGATGTCCCTCAACAGAGGAATGGATACAGAAAATGTGGTACAGTTACACAATGGAATACTACTCAGCTATTAAAATCAATGACTTCATGAAATTCACGGGCAAATGGATGGATCTAGAAAATATCATCCGGAGTAAGGTACCCTCAGTCATAAAAGACCACACATGCTATGCACTCACTGATAAGTGGATATTAGGCAAAGAGCACAATACAATACCCACAATACAACTCACAGACTACATGAAGCTCAAAAGGAGGAAGCCCAAAGAGTGGATGCTCCAATCATACTTAGAATGTGGAACAAAATCATCAAGGGAAGTAGAGGGTAAAAGGGACTTGGGAGAAAGAGAAGAGGGGGAGGGGTAAAAGAGGAAAAGAATCAGGTATGGGAGGAGATGGGAGAGGTGTATGGTGGGTCGGAAATTTGAACGGAGGTGTATAGCAATGCGGATGGGGAACTGGGGATAGCAATGAGAAAGTCCCAGATGTCAGAAAATCAAGAGCCTCCCAGGACCCCACAGGGATGACATTAGCTGAAATAATCCACAAAGGAGAGAGAGAGAACCTGTAAAAACTATATCCAGAGGTAAGGAATGGCCCTCCAGTAGAGGGATGAAGCCATCATCAAAATTTTTACCCAGAACTGCTCCTGTCTAAAGGAAATGTAGTGACAAAGAGTGGAGCAGATACTGAAGGAAAGGCCATCCAGAGACTGTCCCATGTGGGGATCCATCTCACATGCAGACAACAAACACGCACTATTGCAGATGCCAAGAAGTGCTTGCTGACAGGAGCCTGATACAGCTGTCTTCTGAGAGGCTCTGCCAGATCTTAACCAATGCAGATTCAGATGCTCTCAGACAACCATCTGACTGAGCACAGGGACCCCGATGGAGGAGTTACGAGAATGACTAAAGGAGCTGAAGGGGGCTTATCTGGCATCAATGGAAGGTGAGGCCCTTGATCCTATGAAGGCTTGATGTTCCAGTGTAAAGGAATACTCAGGCAGTGAAGCAGAGTAGGTAGCCGGGTAGGGAAGAATGTTTGTAGAAGCAGGGTAAGAGGAGGTGGGATAGGGGGTTTTCAGACGGGAAACCTGGAAAGGGGATAAGATTTGAAACAAAAATAAATTGAACTGAGCACAGGGTGTCCAGTGGAAGGGTTAGAGAAAGGACTGAAGAAGTTGAAAGGGTTTGCAACCCCATAGGAAGAACAACAATATCAAGCAACTAGACCGCCCCCCTCACCCTGAGCTCCCAGGGACTAAACCACTCACCAAGGAGTACACATGGAGGGACCCATGGCTTCAGCTGCGTATGTAGCAGAGGATGGCCTTTTTGGGCATCAATGGAAGGAGATGCCTTTGGTCCTGTGAAGGCTCTGTGCCTCAGAGTAGGGGAATGCCAGGGTGCAGAGGTGGGGCAGGGTGGGTGGGGGAACACCCTCATATAAGCAGGGGGAGGGAGGATGGGCTAGTGGTTTCTGGGGGCGGGGGGACCAATAAAAGGGATAGCATTTGAAATGTAAATAAAGAAAATATCCAATAAAAAACATAGTTTTTTGGGTTTTTTTGTTTTGTTTTGTTTTGTTTTTTAAAGGGAAAGGGCTAGAAAGCAGGATATCAGAATGTATCCACAGAGCAATGTAAGATCATTTAGGGTCAAATGATCATCCACAGGAAGATCATTTAGGGTCATATGGTCAACATTAGTTCTCCAAATCTTCTTGGATATGGGTAAAATAGAATAAACAATGCTAGTCACAATCTGTGTCCATTGAAAACAGAAAGCACACACCAAAGTGAAAGGGAAAGGAAGGGAAGGGAAGGGAGGGTTAAAATACTGATAAGAAATCTCAGAGTGGGAACAAAGTATGACTGCTCAAATGGCAGTAGCATTGGGTTCTCATCAAGTTAGCTTTCTTTAAAAATCTCATATTCCTGAATCTTGAACAATAATTCAAAAAAAATAGTATTACTGTTAACAAGACCTCATGTTTAGTGACAAAAAAAAAAAGAATGTTTATGTTTGTATTAGTCAGGGTTCTCTAGAGTCACAGAACTTGCAGATAGTCTCTATATAGTAAAGGAATTTATTGATGACTTACAGTCTGCAGTCCAAATCCCAACAATGGTTCAGTAGTAGCTGTGAATGGAAGTCCAAGGATCTAGCAGTTGCTGAGTCCCACGCCGCAAGAAGGCAAAAGAGTGAGAGAACAAGACTCCCTTCTTCCAATGTCCTTATATGGTCCTCAGCAGAAGGTGTAGCCCTGATTAAAGGTGTGTGCCACCACACCTTTAATCCCAGATGATCTTGGACTCGGAGATCTCCCTGTCTTAATCTTCTGGATTGAATCACCACTGTGTCTCAAGATCTCCATACCAAGATCCAGATCAGAAACTTCTATCTCCCAGTCTCCAGATTAGGTTCACTGGTGAGCCTTCCAATTCTGGATTGTAGTTCATTTCAAATATAGTCAAGTTGACAACCAGGAATAGCCACTACAATGTTCAATACCTTCAAGAAAGAAAAAAATTTTTGGCTTTTCCATGCTTTGAAATGGATTGGTTGGTGTGGCTGATTATATGCCACTTCTTCTGTTCTGCAACTACTTTATGTAAATATATTTTATAATCTTTATTCTGTTTCCATTGTTCACAAAAGTTTCTGTGCAATGAAATATTTTTAAGATTACTGAAGACAACAATAAATGTCACTATTTGTGGCTGGGTACTCTAATTAGTTAGACTCCATCAAACCAAACCAAACAAAAGAAGATACACTCTTGGGTTTACTTTGAAGTGACAAGAGTAATCCAGAGTTCACATTCACCAAACTGTCTAGAGCTTATACTCTAAAGCACCAGAGTGAAATAAGTTGTACATAAAAGACTCTGGCAATTGAAATCATCCCAACCAACTCTTCCACTGAATGCAGACACAGATTATGGAGGAAAATCAATATTGACCGAAAGAGCCACTGCAAAATAGAAGACATGGAGAAGGAGTGTAAAGTTTCTGAGACACTTTAGCCACAGAAGGATGTCTGAATGCAGACAGTATCAGTTATACTTTTGAAAGTATGATACCTTAGTAATATCTACACCTCTGACCTGGAATAACTTTTAAAAGAAAGCTTCTGAAATTATCAGGGATTCTTCAGTAATGCACTTATACATTGGATTAATAGACATCAACATTCTAAGTCACTCACATTCACTATGCATAATGTATAATGTCTGATATTCTATATAAAAACTAGCAGGCATACAAATAATTAAAAAATGTTCAATTCATATTAAAGAAACCAAATAATGAATAAACTGTAACTGATTCTAAAATGATATGGATTAGGGAGTCTGTACCAGGCATACCAACAATTTATAAGATATACAAAAAGATATTAGACATGTTCCAGGAGGTAGAGGATATAATTAATATAAAAAATGTAAACACAAAATATCTTAGAAATACTTATTAACCTCTAGTTTATGATTTTTAAAAAGTCAAGTGTACTACATTGGTTTCACATACTATTAGATACATAAAATATATTCCAAAGCAATCAAAATTATTTAAAAATATAACAGAAAAGTATCTAGATTTTAGCTGAATAATATCTAACAATAATGGACTATACACCAAAACTTTTGATAGCATAGAACTTATATTCTATAAAGATACAGAGTATTTGTAATACTATACAATACATATAATCATCAAAGTCATTCTGCACATACTAAAAGCTATACCCCCAAATATACAGTGTTTTCCTAAAATATCTGAAAGTGTAAACAAACTGTGACCTTTAGGTTATACATGTTGTTATCTTGAGACAGGATGACAGGGTGATAAATTTCAAAAACTTTAAGGAGATATTTCTAATTTAGAAAACCATGAATATCATGGTAATGATAGCTGTATATTTATCAATGCATTTTCAAATTATATACCTTTTGTTATATGAGTTGTTCATCAGTAAAACTAAAATTTTAGACCTACAGACAGATGGCACAGTAGACAGTAAACAAAATCTATTTATTCTTACATGTAATGGTTCTCTGATCTGGGCAGCATGTGTTGTGGAGCCTTCAGCAGCTGTGGAAGCAAGGTTGATTGCTGGCTGTTGTTCTATTTTATTGCTTGTGAGGAAATAAGACTATGGTGACATTCAGAGCCATGAAGAACCTTTAAGCTGTCCTTTAGTTGTTTTGTAAAGAATCTATTTGAATGATTGAATTTAGAAACCTTAGCACAGGGTAGTGATGTCATAAACAGCAACCCTTAGTTGTGGCTTTTACCATCCTTTGGGAGCAAGAATACACGTAGGTGAAAACATTGATTCAGTGGAAGCAAGGAAACCTTGCTGCACATCTCACCACGTTAAATGAAACAGTTGTAAGATTTCTGAGAAATGTAACTCACTCCAAAAAAATACATAATGATCACTCAAACTTAACAGATTCCCATCTGAATTAAAGGTCACAAAAGGACCAGGATGCTAGTAAAATGTCACATAATAGGGCTCTGACCCATATCAAAACAACTACTCTATAACCACTTCCAAGAAGATTCTTTATGGATTCTTTGGTATCAAGGTAAGGCATTGCAAATCTGTGATGTGGAGCCAACCACTGAGCAAGGTTATTTTGAGAATGCAAGGCAATACCAGGCAGCGATTTCCTACCATGGACCAAGCCCTAAATAGCTTTTTTTTTACAATCCAAATTGATCCAAGGCCTGACACAAACCAATAGGCGCAATGGAGAACAAGCCTGTTAAATTGGGCCACTGTTATGATCACTGAATTCTCTAATCAAGCCCTTCAGCTGTGGTTTGAGAGCATCTCTGCCTACCAGGGCCTTGGGTCTATCTCTCCACATCCTGGTAGATGGTAACGGAAGGATTGTACCCCAACTAGTTGTCCAGCTCATTGTGCCAAAACATTCTGTTTCCTTAGGGGCAGTGTAGGGCAAATATTCTGCAGGTCACTGAAGGATTGTGTATTATACTGATCAGACTAATAACTTAACCCATACATCTTTTAGGAATTTTGAAACTTTAGAGAATCAGTTAATGAATAAAGAGTAGACGTTATATTCATCATGTTTTGTCTCTCTTCCTTATATTGATATCATTGAAATGAGGGCATATTCTACTACACATGATGCTTTATATGTGTTTAATTGACCAAACACAAATTAGAAATATCAACACCTTATTATGACTCAACCTGAGTTTGAGCTATAGTATCAAAAAGGTTTGAATTTTGAGTTTCTGAATTTGAACAGCTGACAGACTGATTATATTTTAATTTGGTTGCTAATAAGAAATAATTAGTTTCCATACTTAAGCTCAGATTTATTGCACAAATAGCTGAAAGGTATAATTGCATCATATCCTATATCTAGGGTTGAATGTTCTAAGTTTTTGGAAAATATCAATAATTTACATTAAAATTGATATACCTTTTTAAAGAAATAAAGTCGGTTGAAAGACAAATAATGTCATGAATTATTTAATAAAATTATTAAAATATATCTAAATCTTTGAATCAAGAATAAGTTTGAAAAGAGAGTGGCTATTCAAACTTGTCATCTATTGCTTCTATCAGAGGCCATCCATGTTTATCTGCTCTTCGAGGTTCCTAATCTTTGAAGGGGAGACTGATTCTGGTAGGAAATAGACACAAGAAATCTCATGGGATGTAAAATCCTCTGGTCCCTTAGAGCAGGTCTTTAATTCCAGCTATTAGGAAAAATAGGCAAGAATATCAGGATCTCTCCATCTGGACCTTGAAACTGCTCTGTAGACCAGGCTGGGAAAATAAGTGGAAGCTTTTTTGCAAAATAAAAATTAAAGACAGGGCTGGACATGATTGTCTCACAATAGTTCGCCTACTGTGTGAACACCTAGGTTCAACCTAGAATAGAACAGAAGGTTCCCAACAGCTTTCCAAACGAGTTTGCCTTAAGGATGAGAACTATGATTAAATATGGCGACTTAACTAATGACCTTCTGTGGCCATGATACTGAAATTGCAGATGTTGGATAAAGGTAATGGAAAGGTCCGAGCCAGAGGATTGGATTTCTTTCAAGAAAAAGAGGAGACGCTTGAGAAGAATCACCTTACACTGCCCCTCACACTGCCGAGAAGAGCTACCGTAACATAGATGCATCCTGATCCTTATCGACAGAACATGTCAAAGGACTGCAGCTCAAGAGAAAAGGAAACATTTTACAAGCATGCTTACCATGGTTGCTGTTTGATGGGACATAGAGTCAGTTCTATCAGGTTATTTAGAACAGGGCCGCAGTAAACACAGACGAAACTTCAGTGTCTGGGAAAGCACTGAGCTCCACAGGAGAAAAAAATAAATAAAATAAAAAAAAAAGACTCCCCAAGTGAAAATGATGATGGTTAGAAGAGAGACTTTGAAGACGAACGAGATGAAAACAAATCAAAGACAACGCAGCAGAGTGGAGAGAAGTCTATCAAACGATCCCATGGAAGAAGAGAGCTTTATAGAAAATCAAATAAAAAAATAACAGGCCTTGTTTATAGTCTGCACTTTGCTAAGGAAAAACAAGAGAGACAGTAGCTATAAGTCACAGTTAAGAAGGCACAGACTAATACAGAGGCCATATCAAGTGTGTATAAAGTTTACAAGGAGGCAGAGCCATGGAGGCAGAGCCATGATTTTTTTCTTCCTTAGCAAAATCTGGAAATTGCCAGTATAGGAAATCACAGCCAGTGGCCTACTGGAGACTAAGGCTGGATGAAAGATGAACGTGTCGAAGACAGTTTTAAGGGGAAAGCTGACAGGTATATTCATTTTAAAATTTTGCTATATGGAAAGGAATAATAACTCAGAGACACTGTTGAAATAACACTGAAGGAATCATTAGTTACCTTAGCAGAAATATTTGTACTAAATAAATTATGTAGTTAAGACATTCCAGTGAAATCTTTAAAATAGTTAAAGCTCTTAAAGTCTTTCCTTGTATAGAATAGTATATTTGTTAGTTGTTTAAATAATGAAAATCTTCTTCATTATAAGCAACCAGAAATATATACTGTGTTTTTCCCAATTAAATTAAAATTCTAATAAGGGGAGACATGCATAAAAGCATCAGCTAAACGGGACTGGATTTACACTGAACTGATTTTAGCAACAGTTAGTAAAGATAAATACCCCAATAAATGTTCAGTGATATACAACTTTTTATTTCTTCAAAAGCTCTTTTATGGATTTGTATTTCTCAAAATATTTATAATAAAGTTATGTATATCAGCCACAATTTTAATTTTACTTTACTTTAATTTAAAGTGGTAATAGTATTTTCTCATAGTGTATGTAAAACAGCTATATTTTAATTCATCTTAATTATTGATATCATAAAATCATGAAAATGATCTAATACATTAAAAGCAAACTTCCTCTGTTCTAATAAATCAACACATGAGCTAATTCTTTACATGTGCTACAATTATAAAAGATTATGAGATAATGTTCTTAATATTACCTGCTTATTATATTTTTATTAAATATGTACTGATTTTTCAATGACAGGAATGTTCAATTTATAAAGCGACATTTAAATTTTTTTTCCAAGACAGGGTTTCTCTGTATAGCCCTGGCTGTCCTGGAACACACTCTGTAGACCAGGCTGGCCTCAAACTCAGAAATCGACCTGCCTCTGCCTCCCAAGTGCTGGGATTAAAGGCATGCACCACCACCTCCAGGCTCACATTTTAAAATTTTAATTCACTTTCTTTTATATAGTTTTTCTTCATTTATATTTATAATGGCAGTTTGTTTCTTTGTTTTTATATACATAGAGAGCGAATTTTTTTCATTTTCAACCTGAAAATTTTTGCAAGATTGTTTTAGATTATAAAAAAAAACCCACAAATAATATATTATACGTAGTATAGTTATAGAAATAGATTACAAAGAAATGTCCCATGTAACCATGGATAGTAACAACTCTGGTGATTAACAGAATGAATCAAATCAGCAGCTGGAAAATCAGCAGAGTTATGCTTTAGTGCTAGATGAAGTCTGAGGGCTGAAAACCCAGGTTACAGTGTGTGTTCTCTAGTGCAAGGTTCTAGATCAAAACCAGAAAGAGCCTGTGATTCAGTTTATGTCTAGATTTGTGGGTTGGGGAAGAATCTATATAGGAAAGTTATAATAGTCCAAAGAAAATGGAATTCTGAAAATAGCTATTTTCTTTTACAGTTTTAAATTTTTATTGCTATTTATTTATACCTATACTTTTTTCATTTGTATTGGATATTTTCTTTATTTACATTTCAAAAGTTATCCCTTTTCCTGATTCACCTCTTCATAAAACCATCTCTCCCATACCCCCCCATACCTCCATCTCCGCACACACTCACCTACTTCCCATCTTCCCTTACACTGGGGCATCGAAACTTTACTAACAGAATCAAAGACCTCTTCTCCCACTGATGCCCAACAAGGCCATTCTCTTCTACAGAGGCTGCTGGAGCCATGGTTCCCTCCATGTGTACTCATTGCTTGGTGGTTTAGTCCCTGGGAGCTCTGGGAGTTCTGGGAGCTCTGGTTGGTTGATGTTGTTCTTCCTATGGGATTGCAAACCCCTTCAGATCATTTAGGCTTTAACTCCTCCATTGGGGAATCTGAGCTCAGTCCAATTGTTGCCTGCAAGCAGGCTCTGGCAGAGCACCTCAGGAGACAGCCATATAAGGCTCCAATCAGCAAGCACTTCTTGGTATCCACAATAGTGTCTTCATCTGGTGACTGAATATGGGATTGACCCCCCCAGGTGGGGCAATCTCGGGATGGGCTTTCCTTTAGTCTCTACTCCACACTGTTTCCATATTTGATCCCATAAGTATTTTGTTCCCCCTTATAAAAAGGACCGAAGTAGCCACACTTTGGTCTTGCTTCTTCTTGAACTTCATGTGGTCTGTGAATTGTATTTTCTGTATTTTGAGGTTTTGGACCAATATCCACTTATCAGTGAGTACAAACCATGTGTGTACTTTTGTGATTGGGTTACCTCACTCAGGATGATATTTTCTAGTTCTGTCCATTTGCCTAAGAATTTCATGCAGTTATTGTTTTTCATGGCTGAGTATTACTCTATTGTGTAAATGTACCACATTTTTTGTATCCATTCCTCTGTTGAAGAACAACTAGGCTCTTTCCAGCTTCTGGCTATTATAAATAAATAAGCCATGCTATGAACAAAGTGGAACATCTGTCCTTGTTATATGTTGGAGCATCTTTTGGGTATATGCCCAGGAGTGGTATAGCTTGGTCCTCAGGAAATACTATGTCTAATTTTCCAGACCTGTACCAGTTTGCAATCCCACCAACAATGGTGGAATGTAGGAATGTTCCTCTTTTCCACATCCTTGCCAGCATCTGCTGTCACCTGAGGGTTTTTTTTTTTTTTTTTTTTTTTTTTTTTTNTTTTTATCTTATCCATTCTGATGGGTGTGAGGTAGAATCTCAGGGTCGTTTTGATTTGCACTTCCCTGATGACTAAGAATATTGAACATTTCTTTAGGTGCTTCTTGGCCATTTGATATTCCTCAGTTGAAAATTCTTTGTCTAGTTCTGTACACCATTTTAATAGGTTCTCCAGAGTCTAACTTGCTGAGTTCTTTGTATACATTGGATATTAGCTCTCTATTGGATTCAGGATTGGTAAATATCTTCTCCTAATCTGTTTGTTGGTTGCTGTTTTGTCCTATTGACAGTGTCCTTTGCCTTGCAGAGGCTTTGCAATTTTATGATGTTCCATATGTGTATTGTTGATCTTAACAGGCAGAATGATCAATTGAATAGATTTGAAGACCCAGAAATGAACCAACACACCTATGGTCACTTGATATTTGACAAAGGAGCTATCACCATCCAGTGGAAAAAGACAGCATTTTCAACAAATGGTGCTTGTTCAACTGGAGATCTTCATGTAGAAGAATGCAAATCAATCCATACTTATCTCCTTGTACAAATCTCAAGCCCAAGTGGATCAAGGACCTCCGCATAAACCCAGATGCACTGAAACTAATAGAAGAGAAAGTGGGAAATATCCTTGAACACATGGGCTCAGGGGGAAATAGAATACCAATGACTTATGCCCTTAGAAAATGACCATTTAATTCCAGAAAGAATTCTCACATCCTTGGGAGAAGGCCAATCCTCTGGTAACACCAAGAACATTTTTAGTAGGCATCATGTTCATTTTGGAGGGCAATATTTATTACTTAATTTAGTGGTATAATATATATTTAATCCACAAATATCCATATAGAAAATATGAGAGCAGTTCTGCTTTCATAAAATATGTAACCTAATAAGGACCGTTCAAAACACTGAATGTCAGTGTACCTGTGTTTCTATACTAAACAATACAATCTTCAAAATATGGAACTCTCTTTTACATGAGTCTAATTTGTGTAAAAATATTTATAAAATAATTGTGCATATGAGTAATTAGTGTAAGGTGGGTATATATTAGTAAATTTGGGGGAATATACATCTAAATGTGATAGTAAAACACTTTTAACTTTGTAAAAACTATATAAGCAAAATATTATCACACTGATATCATATCTTAGAGGGTAGCTCTTAACCCCCTGAAGTTAATCATGTGCATTGTAGTGTGTTTTCAGAATTTTTTGATTGTTTTATTTCTCTGTTTACTTATAATCAAATAGTTTTCTACTGGTAGCTGAAATACTGTGCAAGAATATATATTCTGTAGTTGTATATTAATACAGTTGGTAGAGTTTTGGCATATAGAGTCAGTCTGGAGTATGAGATGTCTTGTCTCAAAGAACAAAACAAAGCAAAAGAATAAACTGAATTACTGTGATTGTTGCCAGTTTCTTGGTTTAAAAGCCTGCTTTCAAAAGTCCTAAAGAAGTATGTTTTCCCATGTCAATAGTCCAATGAAAGCATCAGAGAATATTGGTGAAAACAGAAAAAGACACTACCAATATGACACTCTGAGAAGATGATCAGAAAATATTGTTCAGGGTGACTCTAAATCTGCCATTTTCATTGACATGAGCATCAAGCTTAAAAAGAAGAAGATGAGACTGACTGGAACAAGAGGCATTCCTGTTTGTGACTGGTATATGTGTATGTTATGTACCAATGTTGTGTATATATGTTGTGTACATATCTACTCTTAGGGTTGTCAGAAGTTGATATCAGGTGTCTTCATGTATGGCTCTCCATATTAAGATTTTTATAAGCTCTATGAATTGGACCTCATTATACAAGATAGTTTGGTAATCAAGAGCTTGTCTTTGCCCTAAATCTGCCTGCCTTGGTGCTATACCCATTTATCACTACAATTACACATCCAGACCTACATACAGACCCAAATTTTACATGGTTTTAGAGGATCTAAACTCAAGTCTTCATGTTTGCATAGCAAGAAATTTGCCTTTTGAGCTTGGATCTGTTTGATCATGATTTCTATTTCAGCTCTGCTAGGCTATTTATTGAAGTCTTAATTGATCCAAAGGGACAGTTTGGTTCCTTGTAAGCCCATAATTAATTCTCCATGATACAATTTCAACATCATAGGAAAGTACACTGTTTTCTAAAAAGTGGCAGAGGGTAGTTTTTGGTACCTTGACATACAGATGTTAATCAATCTCTCAAGGTGTTCCTGTAATTCAAAATAACAGTAGTTAAGTGCTTTATGAGGGTCTTAAATCCAGTATTTTAAAAGCTGACCAAAAGAGACAGACACAAAATGTCAAAGATGCTTTGCATACATAGGTGCCCTGCACGAGACAGACAAAAATGAATGCAGTAGCAGCCCCTGTCAATTGGGATGGTGAGTAGGCTGAACTGTTCTCAGAGGATCAATAGGGATAGATTGCAGCCATGCCTTCCTTCTTCAACTACCTTGAAACCTCAGGCTACATTTGGATCTGTCACTTTTGATTCACAGGTAGGAGCCTAGCACAAGTATTCTGAGAGGCTCTACTGAGAAGCTGGTTGAAACAAATTCAGAAACCCATAGCCAAATATTAGGTAGAACTCAAGGAGTCTTTTGGAAGAGTTGGAAAAAGGACTGAGCAACCAGGAGAGAATATGGGGATTCTACAAGAAAACCACCAGAATCATCTAACCTGGGCGCTTGGGGGGAGGGGGGTTCCCAGAAACTGAACTGCCAAGATCACACAAGAGCTGGAAGTAAGGTCCTGACACATAGGTCGCAGGTGTGCATCTTGGTCTTCATGTGGTTCCCCCAACAACTGGAGCAGGTGATTATTGTGACTCTGATGCCTGCCTGTGGCTCCTGTTCTCCTAACTGGTCTGCCTCGTCTGGCCTCAGTGGGAGAGGATGTGCCTAGTGATATAGTGACTTGAGGTGCCAGGATGAGCTGGTATCAAGGAGGCTCCTCCTCATTCTCAGACGTGAATGGGGAGGGGTGGGGGGAACTAGGAAGTGGAATCATCAAATGTAAAATGAATATATAAATAAGTAAGTATGAAAATAAGATACCAGAGTTTTAGAATACTTTTAATTACCTTATAGGTCTTCATGAAGTGTTAATATTTGATAGCAAGCACATATTCTAAGTTCCTGTTGAATGATAATTTATTCTTTGTGTGCATAAACATAGCTATATTGAATGTCTTTACTATACACAGAATTATTTTTAGGTTTGGTCCTCAATATTTCTTTGCTGAAACGTTTTTTTTTTTTTTAATTACTCTTATATAGTTCAAATCTTTATCCATATATTCAGAGTGTAAAGAAAGCAAAATACCATAATCTACTCAGAAAACATAAATAAGGGATTATGAGATAAATAAGTGGGCAAAATATTAATTAACAAGATGTTCCAAGATTATATTTCTCCACAAAGTTCCTGCGACGCTTTAAGGTTGCAAAAATATGAATTTACCCTTTACTATTGCACACTTTAGATTTCACTGTATGTAGCCAGGGTGGAACATTTTCAGGCTCATCAGATTTGCAATGTGATAACAATGGCAGTCTCTGTATTCTCAGTGGTGGAGTAAACACAAAATATAATGTAGTTTAAACCAGCTCTCTTCTGTAAAAGATCTAACACTCTTTACAAAGTTATTTTTCCAGTGTAATTTTAATTGTTTCCATTCCCGATTCTCTTTTTTAATAAGGCTTAGATATCTTAAATGTTTGATTTTAAATCACAAATGTGCTTCTCTCCTCTTTCTGTGCTTGGCTTTTGATGAGAGATCATTAAGTGTGGAGATGGCCCAATTATAACTATTGCGACTCCGATCAAACCAGTAAAACAATGATTTAGAAACGAGGAGATAAATGTATACTGCCTTTAAGGATTTAAAGAAAAAAAATCCATAATTTGTTATCATCTAAATTTATATATTTTTTCTCAAAGATAATAAAATAAGTAACATAATGAAAACTGTCATACTAATTATTTTTGTAGCTGTCGTACTGGGGTTTTTTATATTTTCCAAGAAGAAAGCAGTTTAAATTTTATATCTATCTTCAGTTCTGTAGGGAAAATGGCTTAGTCCTTTGCACCAAACTGCGCCTAGGAAAAAGTAAATAAAAACAAATATGAGCATGTTCAATTATCTATTTTAGCCCCGTGCATTTGCCATCCTCAACCCAATACTGTGACCACCAAGGAAAATTCACCTGCAGTGTTCATAATTCAAACATTTCTATTTAAAAGTTGCTACAGAGAAACTATAGAAAAATACACACTGATAAAACTTGGTTTGCTACCTTAATCCTTACATGTGACTGTGTAATTATCTATTATATACCTCTCCCTAAAAATACAAGCTACATGACAAAAAACATTGGGCTTTTTTCAGTTACTATTTGATTCATATTCCTAAGTGTTTAGCCTATCACTAGGGAGCAATTGAGAATTATATAGCACAGACTTGACATCTGACACAAATAGACCCCTCTTGTACAAAGGTTGTAAGCCTTTCATAACATTCATGAATAAATTTTTATTATTTATATCATAAGTCTATAAACTCTCAGATAAATTTTTAAGGATTTTACTAAAGTTTAAATGGTTAATAGGAGATAAGAAATGGTAATCTTGATTCTTCTGTTATTGTTTCCATTACAAAAATGCCATACTATAAATTAAACAAACACTTCTTGAGAATGTAAAATAATTTGTTTTTCTTGTGACCAGGGCTGAGACTCAAGTCAGGGGAAGACACCTGTGGTGTATGAGGTTTATTGTATCAAAACTTACTCAGTCTTACAGGGAACCTTGTAGATAGTAAATGTAGACAAGTTTTCAGGAGAAGCTGGACAAATTTGATTCCTTTTTAAGACTGATTTTGATTCCATTTTATTTTGTCTTTGTGATGCATGTGCATGTCCCAAACTTATGGGACAGAATGAAAGCAGTGCTAAGAGGAAAACTCATAGCTCTGAAACTGGAGAGAGCATACACTAGCAGCTTAGCAGAAGAACATCTGAGAGCTTTAGAACAAAAAGAAGCAAATACACTGAAGAGGAATAGATGGAAGGAAATAATCCAACTCAGTGCTTAGAAGAAACAGTAAGGAATGCTTTGAAACCCTTAACTGGGATACTGAAGAAAGGTCTCCTATCAGGACTTTTAATATAAGGTCAGTGACCTGACAGTTTTCTATTTGTTTGCAGCTGTTGTTTGTTGCATTCTTTTGTTGAGGTAGAATCTCACTGTATAGTCTAGGCTGGCTACAAACTATCCTTTGCCCTTAACATCCTGAGTGCTGAAATTACGAACTTGTGTCATCGTACCCAGCCATGGTCGAATCTTGAGGTTTAATTTGTCATTTTCTTTTTGTAATTGATCCTACCTGTACTAAAGTCATTCTTCTTAAGGTCTTAATTTTAATTTATTTACTTACTTACTTATTTATTTGGTGCTAGAGATTGAATCCAAAACCTGGTATATGCTAGGCAAATGCTCTACCATAGTTACAACCAAATTCCCTGAAAGTACTCTTTATTTCTCAAGGGTATAAACTGTGCCTAGTATATGTTTGGCAGAGTTGGCTTTAATCTATAACATTTATGATTATTATCAACATTTTTGTTACAGTGTACTTAATAAATAATAAACCCTCAAAGTATGTACACATATTATATGTGTATATATGCACATGTTGAAAAATTATGATTAGACAATGCTTCGGATCCCCCAGCTCCACTTGCTTCGTGGTTTCATCCTTTAATTAAATATGCAGCACAGCATTTTTTTCAACATTGTAGTTCAGCTCTCACATTTGTTTTGATTGATCACCAGCTTGAATACAGTGAATTTTTGTTATCTGCATTGACCTGGTGTTTGAGTTAAGTTGGATTTCTTTGGGATTTAAGTGGACCCCTTAACAATAAGCAGACCTAGAAATGACTTGAGCACAAATCCCCACGGCTATATTAAAAAAAAAAGAAAGATGAAAGGAAAGAAAGAAAGAAGGAAGGAAGGAAGGAAGGAAGGAAGGAAGGAAGAAAGAAAGAAAGAAAGAAAGAAAGAAAGAAAGAAAGAAAGAAAGAAAGAATTATCTCTTCAATTCAATTCTTTCTGAGATCTACTTNAAGGAAGGAAGGAAGGAAGGAAGGAAGAAAGAAAGAAAGAAAGAAAGAAAGAAAGAAAGAAAGAAAGAAAGAAAGAAAGAAAGAAAGAAAGAAAAAAAAAGAAAGAAAGAAAGGAAGAAAGAAAGGAAAGATTTTCAAAAAAAAGCTACTCCTTCTAAACACTATAAATATTATAAATACTGATCAAAATGTAACTTGGTATGACGATCTGTGCCCATTCCCTTTGAGAGACATCTAGTTTATCCTGTATTAACCTCTATTTGTCTTCCACACTACATTCTGTATGTGTAATGAAGATTGCACTTTAAAGGGAGCCTAGAGAATTCTAGGAGAAATCCTGGAAATCCTAATGTATTTTTGTTGTTACAGGAGTTCAATTTTGTCTTGCAATCACCAGAGAAGGACCAAGCCCTTGAGAAAAAAATATGTATCCTAGAGAGATTTTAGAAAATAGTATAAAACTCCTATAAATATAGATCAGTATTTTCCTATCACTTTGACAGTAAGCACTACTTTCTTTATAAGAAACTGAATATATTCAATACAGCATTGATGTACCTCATCTAAATACTTTTCATGGAGATAAAAAGGACAGGGGGCAGGATGTCCACAGCAAGATATTTGCGGAACTAAGCAATCATGAACATACTATAGACTTCTTAAGAATTTGGGTAAAATTCAGTTTGAAACAAACTGTCTTCTAAACCCAGAAAACATGTCTACAATAATAGAAGAAAAGTAATCTAATTTCATCATGGAATAAGTGTTAAACAAGAAGAACATTATGCCCATGATAGACAATCTGCAAAGTATAGTAAAAACAAACAAATCATGTTTCCATATATGGCCAAGTAAGTAAAACCAATAAAATCCATGTTCGGAGAATAAACAACAAATCCTCAAATAAGTGGACTTGGCAGCAGCTCTTGCCACATTTCAACCTAGTTTCACTTTGTATCATAGACGACCATCTGTGTGAACTAATTGGTTTATTCTAAAGAAAAAATAAACTCCTCAGAGCTCTATGACAAGAAATGAATTTGGAGAGCAGAATCCACATAAAAGTTAGGCTCTTACCTTTTTACAAAAAGAGAGAAAGAGGAGCTAAGTTTCTTGATAATTAGATTTCAAGGAGATAGTTTTCAGATAATAGAAGGTCTTACTAGTTTCTTAAATCATTAATAGACCACTGGAGGTGTGTTGGGAGCGGGGAGAAATCAGGGGTAATGAACTTTAGACAAGGTCTAAATGAATTTCAAGCACAGAAAAGGAACTTACGATTGCAAGATTTCTAATGTAAATACTTGAAAGAGGGTCAGGGAAGAAAAATATCTACTAATTTTAATAGGCAGGATTAAAACTTTCAAAAAATTATTTTCCTTGTAAAACCTGAATTCAGACTAGAAATATTTATATCTTTGCCTCATTCCATTGTTACAAACAAGGCATGTGGTCATTTCCAAAGGGGAAGAACAGGGAGAGAGAGAGTGTGTGTGTGTTTTATTAGCAATAAGAACTGAAAATTTACTTGCAATAGGTCCTGGAAGGTTAATGTCTGGGGACAATGATTCAGTGGACCAGGAAAGAAAGCAAAGAATAAGAATGTTCTGTGTCTGCCTCCAAGATAGTATTCTCTCTGTACTCTATTATTCTGTGACCATATCCATAAATCAGCACTCAGAAAACAAGGACCAGGAGGCCAAGTTTGCCCATAGCTTATTCTGAAATAACAACCTCTGCTGCAACATTTGTAAATGGTTGAAAATAACATGAAAAATACAAAGAATCGAATGTGGTATGACATTTACCAAATGACGGAATACAGCAATATAATTTAATGGTTTAATAAGTTTTATTTTGGTTTATAATTAGAGGCAAAAATCCATAGAGGATCAGGCAAGAGTGTTTGTTTAGACAAAGAAGAGCTGGATCAACAGAGTAACAAGAAGAAAACTGATCCCTTCAGAGTTATTTCTCTGTAAGACAGAGTTAGGGAAACAGAACCACTGAAAAACAAATGGTTGTTGTTATGTAATGGTTAAGGCCAAAGGAACCTCCCTATTATGCCAATTGAAGTGGCCCATAGAGAAATTTGCCTGTTATCTCTCTAATCCTGCTTTATCTGAAAGTCAGATAAATAGCTTTGCTTTAACTCTGTGTGTGGAAATTCAAGCCTGACTAACTCCATTTTGTTTTCTTCCTGGCCTGTTGAGGCTCTGTGAGAGTGCCTAATCTGAAAATGTTCTCTTGTAACTTTTATTTAACAGATACAAAGAAATCACATGTAATCCAAAGGCCAATGTTTATAAATAAAGTTTTATTGGAACACGTTGTACTTATGTAGTTTTGTTTACCTTTCGTATTAGAAAGCACTGTTGAGTGATTCCAAAAGAGAAAAAGACCCATGGAGTTGCAGTTACTCTTTAATCAATCACAGTAAAATGTTGCCTTCCCCTGGTGTGTCTCCAGTAGCTCATGTTCCTTTGTAAATTTATGTGTATTGTTTCTGATTTGTCAAATCACATTACTGTTGATTTGGTCTTCTCAGTATCAAAAGCCTTCAGTGTCTGGCTTTGCCTCTACTGGTTTAACAATTATGTGCAAATAGATAATATTTATCAAATGCTTCAGTTTGATGTCTTCTTAAATTCTAGAGTTCATCATTATAAATATCTCAAGCCATTGCCATTCCATAGTTATCATTTAAGCTATATTCAATTGAATGACCTCGAGTCCCATCTACAAAATGGTCTTATACTAAATTACTATGTATGTGTTATGAAAAAAGTAGTAACCATTGTCTATTTTATTTGCTGTTGAGAAGAAACATATGCAAATAAACATCAACCATAGCAAAGAAATGAGCAATGAGAACAGAGAAAAGGTTGCATTTAGATTATGATAACAAATGGTGACTGGAAATGATCTAGTGATTAATAAAATTTGCTACCTTTATAAAAGACTTGGATCTCAACTTAGCACATATGTGCTAGTTCACTACCATTCATAACTTAAGTTTCAGAAGATGTGACACCCTACTCAAGTCTTTCAGCACCAGGCATAAACACGTTTTTATTTTTTTATTTTTGTTTTGTTTTGTTTTTGCTTTTTTGTTTTTGTTTTTGTTTTTTTGTTTTGTTTTGTTTTTCAAGACAGGGTTTCTCTATATAGCCCTGGCTCTCCTGGAACTCACTCTCTAGACCAGGCTGGCTTCGAACTCAGAAATCCACCTGCCTCTACCTCCCAAGTGCTGGGATTAAAGGCGTGAGCCACCACTGCCCAGCTGAACACATTTTTCATTAGGCCACATATCGCCACAAGTCTTTAGAAACCAGGAAAAAGAATGTGGTGTTTGAATGAAAATATTCCCATAGGCTCATATGTTTGAATATTTGGTCCCCAGTTGGGAGGAATATTTAAGTGGGATTAAGAGGTAAGGTTCTGTTGGAAGAGGTGTGTCACTGGTAGCACACTTGAGGTTTCAAGTGACTCATACCATCCCCAGTGTGCTCTTTCACCCCAACAGGTAGAACTATACATCAGCTCTCAGCACTTCTTGCTGTTATGTCTTTGGTCTGTGATCATGGACTCTAACACTATGAAGCCATAATCTACAACACTCACTTTCTTGTATAAATTCACTTGATCATGGTGTTTTGTCACTTCAATAGAAAGAGAAGCATACACACATACACACACACACACACACACACACACACACATACACACACACATACACACATAAATTAGAAAGAAATTACTGAAAAATAAAAAATAACAGAATGAAGAGTTGGCTTAATGAATGAAAATGCTATTTCTGCAACCATAAAGAAGTGAGTTTGTTCTTCAGAACTCATATACAAATCCTAACAAATTTCTCCTAATCCCCAGCATTACAGAATACAGACCTATGGATTCTGGGAGCTCATTGACCAGTGGCAAGCTTCTGGGTGAGTGAGAGACTCTGCCTTAAAACAATATTGATTTGGAGGTTTGAGTGAGATTGATGGAACTGTATGGATTAGGGGGTGTGGTCTGATCAGAAGAGGTGTATCACTGGGGATAGGATTTAAAGTTTTAGTCATTCTCAGCTCTCTGTCTCTGTCTCTGTCTCTGTCTCTGACTCTCTCTCTCTCTCTCTCTCTCTCTCTCTCTCTCTGTTTCTCTCTCTAGGGCAGGCAGCTGACTATTTACAATG
>NC_034602.1:53255559-53264097 GCF_900095145.1 Mus pahari
CTCTCTCTCTCTCTCTCTCTCTCTCTCTCTCTCTCTCTCTCTCTCTCTCTAGGTAAGTAATTAGACTCTATGTTAGTGTTTCAGTTCAGGCTTGCCTGCCTGCTTCCATACTCTCCATCATGAAGGTCAAGGACTCCCCATCTGGAACGGTAAACCCCAATAAGCGTTTTCTTCTCTGTGTTCCCTTGATCCTGGCTTCTTACTACAGCTATAAAAAGCTAACTTAGAAAAAGTATGATGAACCATAGGAGAAGACACGCGTCTTACTAATGTCCTATTGCTGTTTGTAAACACGATGACCATGGCAGCTATCATAAAAGAGAAGCATAAAATTGAAGCATTAACAGTTCAGAGAGTCAGTCCATTATCTTCATGGGAGAAAACATTATGGTATGTAGACAGACATGGTCCTGGAGAAGGAGATGAGAGTTCTGCATCTGGATCAGCAGGCAGCAGGAAGAGAAAGTGACCCACTGGGGCTGACTTGAGCTTCTGAAACCTCAAAATCCATGCCCAGGAACACATATGATCATTTTATATGGTATCTGTAAAAGGTCCAAGGTAACAGTATTGGTGGACTAGTTTCAAAAACATAACTGCTAATCTACAAGTATATGTTGTTGCATAAAATAGCCAACTCACTGGCAGTCCATTAACTTTCTTCTCTGAGTAATAGTTCTTTTAGACTCTATATATGATCATCTTGTGGTTGTGATTCTCATATGATACATTTAGCATATATCTGACCATTGTAATCTACTAAATTAAAAAATGTAAATTTATCCTTTAAAAACAATCCTAAAAATCACTAAGCTATTCTTCTTTGTCATAAAAATTATTTATGACAAAGTCCTCATTATAATAAACATTTGGGGGGCTTTTAAAGGCAATAGATCAAGTGTAAAACTTGCATTAATAAGTGAGACATGGATTTCTAGTCAAGTTTAATGCTGTATTCCCTGGGATTCAAATAGTTAGTCAGACAACATATGGCTGCTCTCTATGTTCTAAACTTGCCTAGAGCAAAACTGAAAGTGAGTCTTCTGAGGCAGAATGAATATTACAGTCAATAAAAATCAAATGTAGATGAAGTGGTTTAAGTAGAAAATCCATCCTTTTATCTGAAACACTGAGTAAACAAGATGATTATGTTATGTTTAAAAGCACTAATTTGTTCATGTATTAAATTTCAAATAAAATTAGATAAACTAATTTTAGCCAACTAGATAAAAAAGGCAATTTGAATTTAAAAATATATTAGAGAAAAAATATCAAGGAATTAGATATTACACATATATATACACACATTGCTAATTGTCTTAGTTGGGGTTTTACTGCAGTGAGCAGACACCATGACCAAAACCCCTCTTAAGAGGACAACATATAATTGAAGCTGACTTACAGGTTCAGAGGTTCAGTCCATTATCGTCAAGGCAGGAGCATGGTAGCACTGAACAGGAGGAGCTGGGAATATTACATTGTCATCTGAAGGTTGCTGAAAGAAAACTGGCTTCCAGGCTTCTAGGATGAGGCTTTTAAAGCTCACATCCATGGTGGCACACCTAGTCCATACCTACTACAACAAGGCCATACCTCCAAATAGTGTCACTCCCTGAGACATGCATATGCAAACCACCATGTTCCACTTTCTGGCCCCCAGAGGTTTGTTCCGATACATGAATCTATGGGGGTCATAGATTATCACCTAAAAATAACATGATCCAAAATACATTGAATGCAACTTCAAAAGTCCCCCAAGTCTATAGCAGTCTCAACAATGTTCAAAGTTCAAATTCAAAGTCTCTTCATTCAACTCATCCAATCACTTAACTGTAATCCCCAAAGCAAGACAGGAAACCAGCTGAGCAAACTCCAAACTCTGCACCTCCATATCTGATATCTCCAACTCCTTTTCAATCTTAGTTGACTGCAACAAACTTCTTTCTCCTGGGCTGGTTCCACTCCCTGTTAGCACATTTCTTCAGCAAGTATCCCATGATTGGGACATCTCTAACATCTTGGGGTCTTCAAGTCAACTTCAACTTCATAGCCTCTTGTTCTACTATCTGGGATCCACATACAATCTTCTAGGTTCCACCAAAGGATTTGTGTCATTACTCCAGCTCTGCCTTCCCTCGGTAGCACTCTGGACTCTTGTGGACTCCACTTCAGTGTTGCTATGGTTCTTATGTCACTATGATCACCCCATGGTACACCCCTTAGGTCCTCAGCCACCAACTTCAACTGAGGATGCATCTTCACCAATGCCTTTCCTGGCCTCTCACAGAGCTAAGCCTCAGCTGCTCTCCATGACCCCTTCATATCTTCAAAACTAGTATCACCTGGGTGACTCTTAGACATTCCCAAGTAGAGCTCCAGCACACTGTACAACTGTGGCTATCTCTGGAACACAGCTTCTTTGTGCTCTCAGAAAACACTCCCCAGAAGATTTAAGCTCAGTGATGCTGGTCTCTTCTTAATCACTGCTAATTTCTTAGCTCCAGCTAACCTGTATCAAGTGTCCCAGGAGTCCCTTCTGTTTTTGACTCAATAGCTAGAGTCACATGGCTGAAGTTGCCAAGTTCTGTTGCTTGCTGGAGCTGGAACATTGCTACTACATTATCACCACCTTTCTGTTTTCCGACTCCAAGCCTAAGCTTGGCTGTCCTGAAACTTGTTCTGTATATTGACCTTGAACTCAGAGACTTGCAAGTCTCTGTCTCCCGAATGCTGAGATCAAATATATGTACCTCCACCTCTGGACTTAAACTTTTCTCTACTTAGAACTTGCTCTGTACCAGACTGGCCTTGAGCTAAGAGACTTGCATGACTCTTGTATCTTGGGATTAAAGATTTATATCACCATGTTTAGACCTAATCTTAGCTGAATGGGATCTTGTCCCCAAATCACTGTTCTCTTAATCTGTTTATCTTCTTAAACATAGGAATTAGCTCCATTTTGCTTCCTGGTGCCTTTTTATTACCATATATTTTATATTTTTCCTTTCTGGGCTTGCTTTTCATTAAAACACTGTTTATGAGAGTGAACTTTAGTAACCACAGAACAGAAGTTATACCAGGACATTTTGAGACTTCTTTTATCAAAGCAATTAATCTATACCTTATCACCTTAGCCTCAGGCAGACTCTTCAAACTGTGCCAAAAAAAAAAAAAAAAAAAAAAAAAAAGCAGCCTTGTTCTTCATCAAAATATCACAAAACTATTCTGTAGGCCAATTACTAACACCTTTACCATTAAAACATCTTGACCAGCTAGCCTATATACTTCAATTTACCCTCAGTACTACTGTCTTCCATATCCTTCCTAGGATGGCCCATTAAACCTCAGTTAAAGCATTCCATGACTTTCCCAATCCACAGTCCCCAAACCCACTTTCTTCCAAATAAAAACATGGTCAGGCCTATCATAGTTATGCTCCAGTCACTGGCACCAACATCTGTCTTAGTTAGGGTTTTACCACTGTGAACAGACACCATAACCAAGACAACTCATATAAGGACACCATTTAATTGGGGGTAGCTTACAAGTTCAGAGATTCAGTCCATTATCATCAAGGTGAGAACATGGCAGCACGGTGCAAGAGGAGCTGAGAATATTATATTGTCATCTGAAGGTGCTAAAAGAAATCTGGTCTCCAGGCTTCTAGGATGAGGCTTTTAAAGCTAACACCCACAATGGCACACCTACTCCACACCTACCACAAGGCCCCACCTCCAACTAGTGTCACTCACTGAGACAGGCATATGCAAAGAGCCATAATACTGTAATTATAATTGTTTTAGACTGTTTGTGGCTCAGGCATAAGTAAAACTATTACACTATTTGTTGTAAGTTTACTAAGAGATGAAAACAAATGATTAATAAGTATTTCAAAATTACACAAGCATAATTATAAATTCCTTTTCATATTGTCAGGATGTTGTACATTTATTTATGTAATATCCAAAATTCATTATTCTTAGATATTGTCATTTGGTTACATAACGTAGGCTCTTCATCTTATTGATAATAGGATTTAAAAATGGGCTGAGAAATGTAGAGGGGGGGGGTGATGTAGCCATACAAGATGAAATGTTTTGTGTCCAGGGATAGTTGTATGAGAAAAGACAAAGACAGAAAGACAAAAAAAAAAAAAAATCATACTTTTAAACTTTTATTAGAGTACAAGGGAAAATAAATACAAAGGAAAAGAAGAGAATGCCAGGGATAGGAAGCTTGTTACAGGACATAGTTCCCTTGTATCTTTTATTGAGAGGATACATTTTCTTCTCTTATTGTAGTATGTCCTTGTGCTCAAAAAAGAGTAGTATACTGAATTAGACTGATTAAAGGGACCTACTTAATTTCAGTATTATTTGCTTTCTTTTTTTATTTAGTTAAGAGAGGCATTAGGTTCTCTGAAACTGGTAGAGTTAATAACCACAGTGCACATATACCTACAGTAAGGGATTTACTTTGTTTTTAGTTATATTTTTATCATTCCGAAGCCCATCTTTGGACCAGTTTTCATCTTGGAAGTAATTAGAGGCAGCTTATGGGTCTGTTTCACTTTCTTATTGAGAAATTAGACTTGGCTTTTTATTTAAACTTTCATACATGTGTACTATATTTACATAATTCCCCCTTTTCTCCAGGCTTTTCAGTGATTACTCACAAACATGTTGGTTGAACTAATCATTAGAGACAAAGTTTGTAAAAGAAGCCTTTTCTCTGTGGAAGTTACATTCTTATGGCAATGACCATGAAGCAGTGATTATGAAGAAAGGGTTAAAAACACAAAACAAACAAAACAAAACAAAGCACCAAAACAAAACAAAACAAAACAAAAACCTAAAGTTATAATACATTCTTTATGAAGACATCTACAAGCTGAGTGGTGCTCTGATAGAAAACACACTTTGGGTAGATGTATGTAAGTGGGGTAGGATTGATGGGAAAACATTCAGTGGAGAGATCAACAGGTTAGACACTGGAGAGAGAACAATACACAGGCTGCATATCAGAAATGTGAAACTAGCATCTAAAAAAAAAAAAAAAAAAAGATGTTAGTAGATCCTAGGAACTGTGGGCTCCAGAGAGGCTGAAGCCAATGAGATAAACAACTGATAATATGTGGCAAATTTGCAAGAAGAGTCAGCACTTCTCCTGGGTGTGCATGTACTAGACAACCCCGGAATTACTTTTTAGAAGAGTCTTTCTTAACTAAACTACCACTCTTCTGTTAGACTGCCTCTTTTTGTACACACACACACACACACACACACACACACACACAAAATCATATTTACTTTTCAATGATTAAAAATTTAAAGTATCATAGTATGTAAAAATCATAGTCCACAAGGTTGTTTTACTAGAAGTATTTAATTTTCAGCTTTTTCAATAGAGACATCTAGGGTAGACAAAGGAATACATTGTAACTTTAAGCAGTAAAGAAAAGGTAAGATGAGTAAGACAGTAAGCAATTATTTTATGCTTTCTTAAGTACTCTTAATTTAAAATACAATACCCACTCTTTTCTTTTCTTTTCTTTTCTTTTCTTTTCTTTTCTTTTCTTTCTTTGAGTTCATTTTATTTTTTTCATTAGATATTTTCTTTATTTACATTTAAAATGTTATTCCTTTTCCTGGTTTCCCCTCTGAAAATTCCTTATCCCATCTTCCCTCCCCTGCTCACAAACCCACCCTCACCAGTTTCCCTGTCCTGGCATTCCCCTATACTGGGACATCAAGCCTTCTCAGGACTAAGGGCCTCTCCTCCCACTGATGTCCAACAAGGCCATCCTCTGCTACATATACAGCTGGAGCCATGAGTCCTTCTATGTGTTCTCTTTGGTTGGTGGTTTAATCTCTGGGAGCTCTTGGGGGTACTGGTTGGTTCATATTGTTGCTGAGCCATCTCTCCAGCTCCCACTCATTTTTGTAAAGTATTTTTGTAAAGTATTTTTCTACGTATCCAAGAGTGAACATATTCTAAAACTAAAAGCCTATTTACTGTCCAGATAGACAAGATTCTTTCTAGATCCATTTATGCAAGTTAATAAGTTAACTGTTACCTTGTTGTAATGAATCATTCTAACTTTTAAAGTTCCTGTACTTTTTTTATATTTCATTTATCTTGTCATATAAGTTGTATCTGCTTACAGATTTCATTCATCAACACCTTGTAACTGTTTCATCTGTTTTTAATTCACTGTTAGAGCATTGGGTTATTTTTCCTTGTTGTTGTTCTTGTTGTGTGACCATTAAACCTACTTAATCAAGAAGGAAAACACAAATTATTCCCTAAAGGGGATTTTTTCCCCTAAAGGACATGTTAGTTCTAAATAAGAACAGATAAAGAAAAGTCAGCATTGGAAGCAACACTATTGGGTAAAAGGCAATCACTAGGCTTTGTGCAAATTTAGAGGAGTTTCAATATAAGATAAAGAATATCTTGTTTGAAGTAAACCCATTATCTGCACATTTCTATGCCTAGGAGCTGCTCACTCCCAGGGGTGTGTGTGTGTGTGTGTGTGTGTGTGTGTGTGTGTGTGTGTGTGTGTGTGTGTAAATGACAGTTCTCAAAGCTTAGCAAATATATAGAGTTCTGGATAAGTATAGCTGATTTTACATTTGGCAGCCTAATTATTGTCTTCTTGCCTAGCCATCCCAACTTAATTAAAATACAGAAAAAAAAATATAACTGAATCCCTGTGTTTGCAGATATTTGTACTAAATGTGAAGTAAAAATTCCCTGCACATCAACTGGGCAGTAGCTTTATATATGTATGAAAATTGCCATTAAAGTTAATGATGCCTCATGAAATAGTAATGGAACTTATTAAACTATAAGCAGAGGATTACACACACATATACAGTGACTCAAAAATGCTAAAGTAGCATCTTAGTATAGACAAAAGAAAATTAAATATGTATTTATTTAAAAAGGCTTTTTTTACAATCTTTCACAATTTAAGTATGTGAAATTTTTGAGCACAGCAAAAATACAGAAATCATATAATATTTTGAAGCATTTTTGTGAGAAATTCAGGTAAGAACTATTGTATGAACTAAATTTATATGAAGATAAAATTAAACAGAAACTTTCTATTTCACTTACCGCTCTATACAATGAAAATGTATGTTTATGCATATGTACACATGCATGTGTACAGGGATATGTGTATTTTTGTGTGTATGTGTGAGCTTTGCTCAACCTAAGTAATATGTGGAAATATGACACTATATTAAGAATAATTTAAGCACATGTCTCAATACAAAAAATTTATGAAGGAAATACTATGTGTGATGAAAGTAGAGATTGTTGCTGGAAGCAGAGATTATTACTAACTAGACTGAGCATATTTTACAGAACTATCTCTTTTATAATTAATATAGAATAGCTGCAGAAACAAGCGTTGTAGCTCTCTTTTGCAATTCTAGATTTTGTATATAATTTCATTCATTTTGAGTTCTACTCCTCGTAAATAAATAAAGTAAAGCATTCTCTGTGGTTTCTGGAAATAAAAGCTATCTCAATTTTCTTGAACATATGAAACCATCCCAGTATATATATATATGACATAAGAATCCCTCAGGCTGATTCAGCCACCATCTCCCCCAATGATTAGGTCTGGTAAGAAAAAAGATGGACTATTATCTAGATGTTAAATATTTTAGTATTAATAACATACATAAATATTATATCAAGCATGTAAACATCACAGTTAAGGAGGATCAGACTTACAGTGATATTTATTTAGCAAGTTGTCATAGGCAACTGGTCAAACTGATTGGTGTAAAACTCACACAAAAAGTCAGAAGAGTGGTGATCAGTGTTTTTTGATAAAAATGTTTAATATTTAAGCATTGCTACAGATAATAGTAACCTGTGCTTATTGTGGCTATGTTCAAAATTAATGGAAAATGAAATCAATCGAGATGTTCATCAATTTATGAATAGATACAGAAAATGTAGGTGCATATATGTAATGAAACATCATACTACTTTAAAGAAAAACTATATCTTGAAATTTACAGGAATGTGAATGGAACAAGAAAAAAATATAATTAGTGCAGTCACCAGAAAGACAAATGTTTCATGCTCTTCGTGTATCTGGGTATTAAATTTTTTAAACTTATTTTATTAGATATTTTCTATGTTTATATTTCAAATGATATTCCGAAAGTTCCCTATACACTCCCCCTGTCCCTGCTCCCCAACACACCCACTCCCTGGCGTTCCCCTGTGCTGGGTCATATAAAGTTTGCAAGACCAAGGGGTCTCTCTCGCAATGATGGCCTATTAGTCCATCTTCTGCTACATATGCAGCTAGAGACTCGAGCTCAGGGGTTACTGGTTAGTTCATATTGTTGTTCCACCTACAGGGTTGTAGCCCCCTTCAGCTTCTTGGGTACTTTCTCTAGCTCCTCCATTGGGGGCCCTGTGTTCCATACAGTAGCTGACTGTGAGCATCCACTTCTGTGTTTGCCAGGCACTGGCATAGCCTCTCAAGATGCCACTATATCAGGGTCC
>NC_034602.1:53264108-53306648 GCF_900095145.1 Mus pahari
CATGACTCTCTCACCTGCTCTGGCAGACAGAGCCCACACTAGTGGCCACCTTTTCTCTGGCGAGGAAGGTGCCCAAATTTCTGGAGCCTGAAATAGGGTCTGTCCCAGAAGCTAGGTTGCTTCTGTCTGTCCCAAAGCTGTGTAGCTTCAGTGATCCATACTCTCACCAGTGCAGACTGGGGCCTACGCGAACCAGAGCAAAGATTGCTCCCCAACCAGCTCGGGCAGTGAGAACCCTCCCAGGCAGACACCTTTCCTTTGGTGGGGAAGGTGTTGGTATGTCTAGAGACAGAAATGGGATCTTTCCCAGAAGCTGTGTTGCTTCTGCAGGCTACCCTCTCCTGGCAACTCATTGGAGCAAAGATGGCAAAGATGGCTCTCCTACCAGCTCAGGCCTTGAGACCCCTCCTGGGCAGACACCCCTCCTAGGGCAGGAAAGGTGCTGGATGACTAGAGCCAGAAACGGGATCTTTCCCAGAAGCTGTGTGGCTTCTGCAGGCTCCCCTCTCCCAGGCAGTGCACCAGAGCAAAGATGGCTTTCCTACCAGCTCAGGCCTTGAGACTGCTCCTGGGCAGATACCTCTTCTCAGGTGGGAAAGGTGCCAGATGTCTGGAGCCAGAAACGGGATCTTTCCCAGAAGCTGTGTTTCTTCTGCAGGCCACCCTCTCCCCAGAAATGCACTGGAGCAAAGATGGCAAAGATGGCTCTCTTACCAGCTCAGTCACTGAGAACCCTCCTGGGCAGACACCTCTCCTCTGGCGGGTGTCAGTAAACTTGTAAGGAGCTCTTAGGGGTGGATGTAGTTATGCTGGTGGAAAAACAGATCATAGGCGATATTAAAATACAGAGGGGCAAGTTCAAAAAGGTTGTGTAGTGATGTGGAACATAAATGAGTGGACAAGGAGGCATTAATAGAAATGAAAGATGCATGAAGAAGCGATATAGAAACCCGTAATCTTGCAACCCAAATAAAAAATGTAAGAGAAGATAAGGAATACTTAAGATTCTAAAAAGTGCAGTAAGGGAGCTAATAAAAGGCCAAGAGTTTATGTGAGAAGGGAGTAAAAGCTGAAGACAAATGAAGATTGAAGTGGAGATTAAATAAAGCTAAGGGCATCAAAATAAGCCTTAAGAAACCCAACAAGTATACAAGCTGTATACATATGATTCAAAAGGAAAAGAAACCATGTTTGAACAGAGGTATCTGCAAGGGGGAACAAGTCTTCTCCCCAATAGACCTCACTGAAAATTTCAGTGTGTGGAATAGGGAGTTAGAAGTCATTAGTCCCAGAGTCATCCAAACAAGGCATGCTTTTGAAACTGCTCCTGGTGACCCATCAGAAGTAGATGGTAAGAACCTATTGATGAACACCACTCATTCTGTTCTGGAATATCTCAGTAAAGAAGAAGGAACACTAAGGGCAAAGGAGTTTGAAAATCTTTTCATAAAAAAAAAAAAAAAAATCCGTCCTAGTCAAAAGCAGTTTTAATTTAGTTAAACTAAGTGTCATTTTTCTATAATGGCTATAACAGTCAAATAATGCTAAATGACAGTGACAACTATAGTATATCACCATATTAAAATATGGAGCATAAAATTACCCTTAAACATTTAATTGTAAAAAATCTACAACATAAGATGTTGAGGGAACTGCCCCTTTGTGATACCTTTCACAGAATATTTTAGCACAATGGGCTAATGTGTATTCATATTCTATAAGCACAGATATAACAAGAACAATGTGTTGAAATAGAATTTTGTTGCTGTTGATGATTAAAGCTACTCAGATCACCCCGGGAGTGGCAATGCTTTTTCCTCACTACCTGCCCCTGTGTTCTGAGTTCCCAGACTCTGCAAGAGCATGACAAATACAGAAGCAAATGCCCACAGCCAAACTTTAGACTGAACACGGGTTCCCCCAATGGAGGAATTAGATAAAGAACTGAAGGAGATGAAGGGGTTTGCAACCCTATAGGAAGAACAACAATACCAACCAACCAGACACCCCAGAGCTTGTAGGGAATAAACCATCAAAGAATACACATGGAGGGTCCCATAGCTCCAGTCACATATGTAGCAGAGGATGGCCTTGTTGGGCATCAATGGGAGAAGAGTTCCTGGTCCTGTGAAGGATCAATATCCCAGTGTAGGGCAATGCGAGGGTGGGGAGGCAGGGGTGGGTGGGTGGGAGAGTACCCTCATAGAAGCGAGGGGGGATGGGATAGGGGATTTCGGGGGGCAGGAAAGGGGATAACATTTGAAATGTACATAAAGAAAATATCAAAAAAAAAAAACGATTAAAAAAAAAAAGAAAGATGTGCATGTACACACAGTTACCCATGCACATGCACCCATGCACATGCACCCATGCATGCAGGCACGCACTCATGCACACAGCTTTTGATTTTAATATGCCTTAAACAGCTCAATGCCTGGACCACTCTCAAACTTCCACTTTGCTAATGCCTCCCCTCCAATACTCTTGAGTTATTACTCACTAAAATCTATATTCCACCTTTTATATGTAGAGCCAATGGGAATGGGGACAGGGGCAGCTCTTCCCCAACTCATCCATGATTGGTATGCTCCCTCTTCTGTAACTCTCAAGCCTGGATCTTATTCCTTTTCCTGAATGGCATGGTGATTCTTCTTTTCTCTGTCAGTCCCTTTGCTCGTGAATGCCAAATTCCTGCACCCGTCTCCCTGCTCAAGCATTGGCCGCTGACAACTTTATTGACCAAGCTAAGCCAACTGGTGGCAGAGACCCTCAGCATCCTAACGTGCTGAATCTCTTGCTATTTTTGGGAACCCAATTAACATAATAGAAGTATCAAACCAAATCCACAACAGAAATTAATCGAGATCAGTCCTTTTTCCAGAAATATGTAGAAATCATTTTATGTTAAGTACTTCATTGTTTTGTTATTCCTGTTCTTCCGGAGTGATGATTAGAAAGAACAGAAGGATAAACAATAGCTTCCAGGAAGACAATTGTCCAGTGTCAAACTTACCATTTGTTGAACAGAGGCACAATATTCAGAGAACTACAAGAAGTAAATGGTCTATCATTGATAGAGATTTTTATACAAGCACACATTCAAGATGGCAGTTTGTGTTCCTTGACTGTACTTCTGAGCTGGACATACATCATTAACATGGAAGATGCATGTTTTACCCTGAAAATATTGGGACTGTGCAAAGCAAAGCATGAATGAGACACACAAACACAAAAAGGCACACACCACACACCTGCGTACATACACACCTACACAATTGCACTCGGTGACTAATCACTTAATGGTGGGATAACAAAAATGAAAAGATAGAACACCTCTACAACATAGTTTTGAAACTGACATTTATATTTCTAAAATATGAATTACATCTACACTTTAAGATGGCAAAAATTCTCAGCACTTCTATGGTTTATAAATGGCGTATAATTGTAAGTCATTTAACTGCAGTCGCTGACTTCCCAGATCATATGAGTAATCTATAAAAAGAACCTATCATTGTGCTGTCAAAGTGAGTGATTATGACTTTTATCATCAGGAACAAATGCTATTGTTTTAAACATGACTTTAATATTTTATAATTGCCCACATTACATTCTTACCCTACATTGAGTCAATTTTTAATAGTTATTGTTAAATAAAGGAATAAAAATTTGGAAGTTTGCATGTACAATGTTTTATTACCCATTGACTTCTAGAAATAAGTGTGGTTTGAACACCTACATATGCTATTTAATTTAAACCCTGGTAAGGAGGTCATACTGATGCCAGAAAATGGCAAACTTAAAAATGACAAACTCTGATAACTTTTAAATAACAGGAACAAATTTATTCAGCAAATCTGGCAGCTTCTGCGGTTGTCATGCTGTCACTTATGTGCCTCTTCTCGAGCACTACCATCTGCCAGAGTAAAATTTTCCCTAGCCCTTTCCAAGAAGATAGTCAAGATTTGTGGTAAAATCATTTTCCTTGTCAAAAAAAAAAAAAAAAAAAAAAAGCGGAATTTGAAATTCTCCAGTGCCAGTAAGGTGACTCAGCAAAGGTACTTGCTGTCAAAGCTAATGACCTGAGTTAGACCTGTGACCTTAACGTGGTAGGTGAGAATGACCTTTGCTAATTGTGCTATGACCAGCACTTGCTTCATCTGGGCATTTTTATGTCTCCTCCACCACTAAATATATACATACATAGATATGTACATACATACACAAAATAAATCAGATTTTTAAAATATGCCGAACAAAAAATTAAAACAACAATAATAAGACAAAAAACAGCGAGATCCCCTACACTTGGCAGCAGGTCATGTCAGAAGTGTTACACAGCAGTATTTCTATGCTGCAGGGCACAAGGTATTCTCTCAAGTGAAAGAAGAATACTTACATATCACAAAATGTGGTGTTTGGATTTCTGTCAACTTGACACAAATCTAGACATATCTAAGAAGAGGTAATCTTTCGTTTTTGTTATTTTATTTATTCACTTGTAAAGAATATATTGTGATCAAAGTTTTCATTTCGCAATTCTTTCCAGATTTTTTCTATCCACCCAACTCTATACACACAAATTAGAATTAAAAAATATAATAGCAAAGATAAAATACAAGAAACACACGCACACACACACACACACACACACACACACACACACACACACACAAAACACAAAAAACAAAATGAATAGTTTACAGCATGATAAGTCCCAGTACTGAAATTAGTGTACACAGACTCCTCTCTATAACCAAGACTATATCTTCGATGGCATCCACTTCCAAAGGAAACATTATTTTTTCCCAATGAAGTCTGATTGGGTTTATTAATCACACTTCAGGGTAGGCAGCATGCACAACAGTAGAAGGCCAATATAACATTAACTCCATAGTACTTTACTCGACATTTTGTTGTATATCCCTTTGTTTGGACTTTTTTCTTTCTTTGTCTTACCAGTGTTTTGTTTGTATATTATGGAATAAGAAACCATAATTGGTGAGAATGCCTCTAGAACTCTGGTTGGTAAGCAAGTCTGTAAAGTAATTCCTTGATTAATGATTGATAATCGCAAGATTCACAACTACTGCTGGTACTGCCACCCTTGGGCAGGTAAAACAAAATAAAACCTGTGGAGAAACCCTGCTAATTAAGGACACAGTCTATCATGCCCATATAACTCATCGGAACAAAAATGGAGGCTTCCCTTTACCAGTAGGGCTTCCATGTTTCTGACCTTGTCTCTGGATCCCAGCTTCCTACACCCCTACATGAGAAAGGTAAAGTGGACTTTGGCAAACCTACAAGTTCAACTTCCTCTTTCTGGATAAGAACCTGCCCAGCAAATACCTGAGACTCCTGGAATGCCTCTCCATTTAAATTAGGCATTCTCAGTAATTTTAACCTTCAGCCAGTGAAACTTCACCATAATTAGAACTCCTTTCCAATCTCCAAGGTTCATATACATCCCTGGATCACTCCGAATAAAGCACATGCATGCAAGTCCACCAGGCATGATGGTATGCACAATAGCTAAGATCCTCTAAGAGAGCTATTTAATTAAAATCCTCAGAGAAGTTGTTCTCATCCCTGCCCCTCCCTGGCACTTACTCCCAGCTATATTGAGATCCTGAAGATCCAACCCACTCAGGATTCTGCTTTGTCCTTTCAGCCTGGAGTATAGAGCAAGCAGAGCAGTAATACCACAGCTGACATGAATACTACACAAACTGTGAGTGGTCAAGCCAGTAAACAATACTCTTCCAGACTTCTGGATCATTTCCTGTCTCTAGTCTCTTGCCTAGATTTCTTGTCCTGGTTTCCCTGGATTATATAGAACAAGCTACAAGATGAAAAAACAATGCATTCATCTTCAAGTTAATTTTAGTCATTTAGTGCTTTATCACATTCTTCAAAACCCTAAGACAGAAACTGGCACTAGGAATGTGTTGTTCGTTTTTGTTTGTTTGTTTGTTTTTTGTTTTCTAAGACATACCTGACCATGTATTTAGGGAAAGGCTATGGATATATTATAACTTTGTGCTGGTAAATCCTTTGGAATTTCAGAGCTCAGTGGAATGTACAGTGTGTACTTGGAACATAAAGAATGTTGAAAGCAATGCAGAAAATAAAGGAATGACTTGTGAAGTTTCAGAGTGAAGTAAAGGTTCTAATTGTCCAATTCCTGTGATATTTTGAATTAAGAAACTGTAAAGTTGTGAGTGGCAATGGGACCCCCATCCCTCACAGGATGTCCTGTCCCTCTGTTGGAGGTAGGCTCTATAAGTTCCCTCTCCCTACTGTCTGGCATTTCACCTAAGGTCCCCCCTCCTTTGATTCCTGGGAGTCTCTGACCTCCTAGGTCTCTGGTGCATTATGGGGGTTCCCCCAACCTCCTATTTCCTGAGGTTGCCTGTTTACATTCTTTCTACTGGCCCTCAGAGCTTCAGCCCTTTTCCCTCACCCAATATCAGATTATGTTCCACTCTCCCCCAAACTGTCCACTTTCCCTCCCAGGTCCCTTCCTCTCTCCCCACTTGTGATTTCTTTCTTCTCTCTCCCAAGTAGGACTGAGGCATCCTCATTTGGGCACTTCATCTTGTTGAGCTAATTGAGTTTTATGGACTGTATCTTGAGTATTCTGTACATATTTGTTGTTGTTGTTGTTGTTGTTGTTGTTGTTTTTGGCTTTTGTCTTAGGGGGCTAATATCCACTTATTGATAAGTATTTACCATGCATGTCTGAATTACATCACTTGGGATGATATTTTCTAGTTCCATCCATTTGCCTGCAGAAACTCAGGATGACCTAGTTTTTAATATTTGGGTAGTATTCCATGATGTAAATGAACCACATTTTCTGTATCCATTCTTCTGTCCTGGGACATCTGGGTTGTTTCAAGCTTCTGGCTATCACAAATAAGGCTGCTATAAACATAGTGGAATACATGTCCCTGTGGTTGTCTGAAAGAATTACAGGGATAGAAACGGGGAAGAGCCTGAGGAAAAGAAGGTCCAGAGACAGGCCCAAGTGGGATCCAGCTCAAGGGGAAGTCTCAAGGTCTAACACTATTACTGGGGACTCACAAAAAGGGACCTAGCATGTCTGCCCTCTAAAAGACCCAACAAGCAGCTGAAAGATTAAGATGCAGATATTTGCACCCAACCAATGAACAGAAGCAGCTGACCCCTGTTGTTGAATTAGGGAAGGCTGAAAGAAGCTGAGGAGAAGGGTGATCCTGCAGGAGGACCAGCAGTCTCAACTATTCTGGACCCCTGAAATCTCTCCAACACTGGACCACGGAACAGGCAGTATATATCAGCTGATAAGTGGCCCTCAACACACATACAGTAAAGGACTGCTGGATCTGTGTTGTTTCAGAGATGAAGCACCTAACCCTCAAGAGACTGAAGGCCCCAGGGAGTTTAGGTGGGGTAGGGGTTGGAGGCATCCTCCTGGAGACAGGGTGGGGTGGGGAGGAAGTGTGGGATGTGTAAGAGTCGGAGGATGGATGTGGGGGGAATGGAATATGGAGTATAAAAAATAAAATTACAAATAAAATAAAAAACTCTGAAATGAAGTCTTTACTTTGATGGGAAGCACACAGAACTGTGGTCCAGAGATTCTCATGTTATGCTGGAAGTCAAACGTGGTATTATGTAAAAATCACCTAGTTTGTACTTTACTTGAAAGGATGCGTCACCAACTGCAACTGAGGTTTGATAGGTATAACCCTAGTTACAGTAGTAGAAGGCCCAGGATTAAAGAGGCCATGGAGACAAGTTGAGACTTAGACTCAGGGGTTTGGTTAGAATCCATGAAGGAAACCCCAGAAAAAGTGCAACACAATTACAGTTGAGGTCTCAATAGTTTGGAGATGCTAGTATCATGGGATGGCTGTCAAGTTCAGCAAGGAACTGTGAAGTTAAGACTGCCTGAGTCTAAGAGATAATCTGTGCTATGAATTATAAAACTGAAGAAATGTCACAGCCAGTACCTTTTTGTAGCCTAGCATACCTTGAGTAAGTCTCAGATGTCAAGAAATTATCTTACAATTATTTGATTTTGTTTTTGCTTTGCTTTGCTTGTGATTATAACTAGATTCTTCCCTCTTTAAGTAAGACATCATTTGACTTGTCTTACTTTATTTATAAGAAGCCCACAGTTAGGAGACGTCAGAATTTAGGGATATGTCAGAATTTTACAGATACTTTGAATATTTTAGAGGAACTCTGAACTTTTAAAGGGACTTTTGATATTATTTGAAGATTATGAAACTTTTACAGTAAAAATGTTTTGTATTGTTATATTGATGTTAGTATGAAATCTTGTGGTGAGGAAAAAAGGTTGAGTATTAGAAACTGATATATTTTGTGTCAACTTGACAATGTTTCAATGTTCTGTTTGATTTTGGCAAGTTGATACAAGCCTAGTCATATCTGAGGAAAAGAAATCGTTTTGCTGTGTTTTTTTTATTTTATTTACTTATTTTTTTAATGTTCATTTTACATCCCACTCACTGTCCCACACATGGTTATCCCCCCAACAATTCTTCACCCAGTTCATGAGAGCCAGAAAGGCACTAAGAGAATCTGATTCAACATGACTCACTAGCCAGTGTTGGTTCAGACTTCAAGAGTCTGGTACTAGGTAGATTTTAGTTGTTTGTTCATGAGTTTATTTGTTTGGGTTTTTGTTTTGTTTTGTTTTAATGCAATTCAAAGCACAATTTAAAGCACAACATGTTTTGAAAAAAAAAAAAAGTGTCCACAACTCAATCCAGTGTGCACACCAAAGCTTAAGGCAAGATTACACTGAAATGCTTGTAAAGCCCAAGGTACATCTTCTATAAAGTAGGTTCTGCAGATTCAATAAGGAAATAGACTCAAGGAAAACAACATACTACAAAGATCACCCAGCTATTATGTACCTCTGTTCCCAACCTTCTGGGTGGAAAACAGATTATCTCCCTTTGAAGAGACAACACTGAGAGTTTAATATCCCTGGTGATTATCTGTGAGCTCAAGTACCTAAGAACCTCCCACAGTATTTCCTGAGTCTGGATACAATGTGGTCAGCTGGCCTTCAGTTTCTACCCCTAAGAATTTTCTATCACTTTTATATTTTTCCTGATGAAAGGATGATGAAATGTTCTTGATCTGCAACTGTGAATGGACTTTTTTTCCCCCTTAAGTTGCTTTTCTCTGGGTATTTAATCACAGAAACAGGAAGTATTACCAAGACCAACTTATAGGCTACCAGATTAGCCTAGGTAAGGCGCTTTAGTCAGTAAGTTTGGGAATTCATAAACCACCTTCATGATCAAGCCCACCATCAAAGTCTTTTCTAAACCATTTTTACATCCCTTTACCATTAATTATAAATACATTTATTCATTTTAAATGAATATACATAATATAAACACAAAATATAACATATTTAACTTTTCAAAAATTCTGAACAGTTGTAATTGTAACCCCCAAGGTACATAGAAGTACTCCAATATGTCATTAGAAAATAAATAGTATTTCATGAATTAATATTTAATAGACATGAGTTCTACTACATCATACCTATCACATACATAGTATTTTCACTCAGCATAATGTTTTACAAACACAGTATTTTAGATGCAGATGTAGACAATTTACTTATATTTCTCTATATCAAGTCATCATTTGACATTACAAGATATAAATTTTTGATCATTGATTATTTTTACATTTTTCATAAATATGTTAAAATAATTACATATATATTATATATATATATATATTAGTGGATAGTTTTCTTCTTTAAACAGAATTCTGTAGAACATACATTTTGTTTTGTAACTACTGCAATTTTGATTTGGTTAAAGTTATTACTTTTTAATTCCCAAATTCTACTTCTTTAGATACCCTCACATAACCCATTGGGGAACAATTTGCCCAATTTTGACTTTAATCACTTAATCACAGCACCATTATACCTAGTATAGTAATTTTATACCATTCTGTGTATTTTATACTTCTTTTCAATTTTGAAACATTTATTTGAATAGCTCATTCATTTTTAAAGACATTGGCTTTGAATAATTATCATAAAGCTTCTAATTTCTATTCTCAGTCTAAGATACGATGTCATACTTTTGCCTGTTCCTTAGTATAACATTAGTATACATATCATCCACAAATACTATATTTTATATAGTATGTTTGTTATGCAGAATGATTTTCTATGAAGTCCTTTATTTATGCTTTTATTTAGGTTGATGTTTGTCTTTAGGAAACATCTAATTTATTACCACTCTTGTATGGTGTCTGTTTGTTCCATTTCAAATTGAAATATACTTTTAGATAGATTTTTTTTTCAAATTTTCTTTCCTCTTTTCTCTTCTTCTTGTTCTCCTCCTCCTTCTCTTCCTCCTCCTCCCCCTCCTGTTTGGGTAGCCAAGTGCACCATCATTTCTGTGGAGATTAGAGAATAGTTTTCTGGAGGCCATGTTCTTTAAATGCCTGTGATCAAGGGACTCATTTCAGGGTGTCAACTTTGTGGGGCAATTGGCTAAGCAATTGAATTGGCCCTCAATTTTCCATCAGGCATGAATTGAGTAAATATTAATATATTCATCCTCTAAAAGTTTCCCTTATTTTGGATGGTGTTCTAAACTGTTTCTCTCTCTCTCTCTTTTTCTTTTCTTCTAGTAAGTAACTTCTTGTTTTGATTATGTTTTTCTTCCTTTAGATCTTTCTTTCTCATGTCATATTTTTTGGGGGGGAGAGGGGGTTAGAGACAGGGTTTCTTTGTATAGCCTTGGCAGACCTGGAGTTCACTTTGTAGACCAGACTGGGCTTGAACTCAGAAATCTGCCTGCCTCTGCCTCCGAGTGCTGGGATTAAAGGCGTGTGCCACCATGCCTGGCCTTCAAGTTATCTTTTGTCTGCCAATTTCTCAGTCTGTCTTACTTTTGATCGTCTGTCTTTCTGTTTTTCTTGCTCTCATTGAACAGTTTCTCAGGTTCAATGACTATAGCAGTCTTTAGGGAAGCACATTTTCTGGGCCAATATTTCATTTTTTTCCAGAGAACCAGTGTTCCACTCTAAAATCTTGTTGAGATCGTTGAAGTTACTCTGACCCCACAATAACTTGTTTATAATTTCATCCTTAATATTAATCATTTATTTAAAATTTCTCTTGCTATATGAAACAAGATATTCACAGCTTCCAGTCATTTTTACATTGTGAGATTTGGGGGACAATTCTTTCTACCATATACGATGTAAGAGAGAAATTAGTATCATAGTCTCAAATTTACAAGAGTTCTTGATATTTCAAGTTCTGAATAGACCTGAGTATTATATAGGATAATATAAATTAATATAACATGATAAAATAGTATGAAAATACAAATCATATTTAACTGTTGTACAAACATTTCATATAAAACTGAACTGAAGTTCTCAAAGAAAGTTGCAGCTGTAAGGTTGATTGAGTGATTAAAATATCAGTTATTGTGGACAGGCTGAGATTTTGCAGGTCTAGATACAAGTTATAATTTACATTGGGAAATTTTTAGGCCCCTTAATATTCTTTCATTGTTAGTCCTTTTGTCTGACCTAACATCATAATGACAAATATGTGAATACTTTTATCTATTTTAATTCAGTTGACTATTAACCATTAAAATTCAAAAGATATCTAAAAATTATAGCTTTCTCAGCTTTATTAATAATCTATCTGACATACCTACTAAAATATTTGAAAAGTGTGCTGATTTATGAGATTTTTTTTCTTTTATTAAAAATATCAAGAAGTTGTTAGCATGTTTTATACCATGGTCTTGTAGCAAAGTGTTGCTGAACCTTGCTCGATCATTGAGACCAGAATGAATTGCGTCTCTTTTATGGTCAAAGCAATATTTCTGCCTTGATAATCCTCACTACAGTATCAGGAAAGTGTGAGTATCTCTCAGTGATGTATTGGAAGAAACTGAGTTACAACCTAATATTGCATATAGTCCAAGCAAGGAACTGGAGGGAGAAGGAAAGCAGAACTTGAGAGATTGTTAAAGGGAAAAAGAAAATCATACTGTCCCATAAATTGAATGGTGTATCTGTTAAGTATTTGCAGGTCATCTAGAGAATATATATCTTACTTTGTTGTCTTTCCTCTAGCAAGGTAAAATCTCTAGTTCCTTTGCAATCCATTTTATTTTCTTCTATATTATACTGCAGACAATTCTATTTCCCCAATGACAGACATCAATAAAATAGGCATGTAGGAAAGAAATTGTTGTTTTAAATTTGAGAAAGCTGTCATGAAGTATTTTTTCATATACAATAGTCTTTAGAAGATGGTTTAAGAATATTTTGAATGACAGGATACATTCTATCAGTATGAAAGATCACAAAAGTTGTAATAAGACCTTTGGGCTACAGATGACAATTGTAATCCAACTGAGCATATAGTGGAGTATTCAAATATATATATTCATATATATATATATATATATATATATATATATATATATGTATATATATATTCATAAATGTAGATATACCGCCTACCACCTACTTAGTATTGATTTCTTGTCCATTGAGTTAAAGTTCAGAGATTATATTAATTATAAAATGAGTGATATTAATATAGGAATTTTGAAGCAATATTATTTGTAAATACAATGTTAAATTTATATTTTCTGACTTTCTAGAAATGCATCATAGCTAAATTTATTTCTCTACTGCATTATAAACGAATAAACAAATAAGAAAACTCCTAGTCCTCACTGATATACAATCTCATTATATCTTTAATGTCATTTTGATAAAAAAATAAAACATGTACTAGTTTTCTTAGATTAATAATATCTTCTATTCATTGTCCTAAGATCTACATGATTGGAAAACCATCCCACTTTTGAATTTTAAAATATCTTCTGAATTAAAGAGATGTTTCTTCAGAACAAATGCTTTGCTGTCATTTGTAAAAATGTAAGACATAGGCAGTGTTCATTGACTGGCTAAATATAATATTGGAAGTGAATTGTCTGCAACCTGTAGATTGAGAAAGTGGGATGGGAGAGAGACAGAGACAGAGACAGAGAGAGACAGCGAGTGACAGAGAATGACAGAGAGACAGAGAAAGTAGCTGAGGCACAACAGTATTGTAGAAGAAATGTGGCATGAAGAAAACTGTTAATGTTGTCAGAAACTAAAGAATTATTATGAAACAACAGATGAAAAACAAGGAAAACATTCATTGAAATGAGAAAGAATTTTGTAACACTCTGGGGGGAAGTATTTAGTGTACACTATAAACTCATACTTTTAACAGAAATAGAATTTGAAAGCTAGAACTGAAAAACATTATGAAGAGTGAGGTCACATGGGTCTAATCATACAAATACCCATACTCTTTTATTTTGGAAAGAAATAAAAGGAGAACTATCTTTAACTATGATAGAGAAAATGTGGTTATGGAGGAAAATAACTATGGAATCTATAAAATTGGGCTGCAGGACATGTGCCAAGTATTATACTGTAGAATTGTCTAAAAATATATTCTAGATAAGCATGCGCTTTAATGAGAAATATAGATATATGCATAGCTGTATGTATTTATAGATAATGATAGATAGATGGTGATAAAAGTTGATAGATGATAGATATAGAGATGATAGAGATATAGATGATAGACATACAGATGGACAGACAAATAGAGTCAGGTAGACAGATAGAGAAATATAAAGATAGATGTAGACATAGATATAAATAATATAGACAGACAGAGAGACAGAGACATACATATATAATGGATATTTATGGCTCAACTCCAATACAACCATTGTATTGTATAAAATAATAACAAAGAAGAAAGGTAACTCATGAAAGACTATGCAGAGCTGCTACTGATTGATTAGAAATAGAAAGAAGTGAAAAAATCTGTAAAATAGTGTCTCATGGCCCACCAATATAACTGGGATAAATTGTCACTCATTTAGGATTTATGTATGTAAATTTTAATAGATTTCTGAAATAGATGTTGAAACTACCATCAGTTTCACAGGACATTTAAGTGTGCAGATGTGACTTAATCACAAGTAAACATACAGGATGAAAAGAAAGGGTGAGGTCAGGGCTGAAGAGTGATATTGGAAATCATTAACAGATGGGCTGAGATTAAATTAAACCAACCACAGGGCAGTAGAGAAAATGACACAAATGGGCTACTTTAAAATTTCATAAGAAAACACATAATTTAAGGTTACATATGTAGTTATTTCTTATGAAAGTAAAAAGACTAGAAAATAAAAATTAGGCCAAACAGTATCATGTGTCCTATAAAAAAATTTAGAAAAAGAAAATTTAGAAAACAGCTGATGAATACCATCAATACAATCAGAAAATCACCGTAAAATCTATACTACAGACTTCATTTCAGAAGATCAGCTATAAAGCAATGGGAGATATAAAATCCTGTTTAATAGTTGAGAATTAGAAATAAGTAGTCTGGAGCCAATGGATGGGTATGTATTATATTACCTGATAGAGATGATCCACACATGAACCAGAAAGTGAAACAGGAACCTAAGAGGAAGATGGAGAGGAGTTATAAATTGGCAGACAAGAAACTAAAAAACTCGTCAATGTGACAGATCCGTGGAGAGATTTGACTTCCCTGGGACACAATTAAGAAAATGACCATTATTACAGAACTTCTGGGCTCAGTCAGGCACACTCAGTCTCTCCCATTTGCTTTTGATGATCTCTGATACCCCGGTGCTTTCTCCTCACTTTTATTTTTGATTAGTATCATTTTAGTGATTGCTATTCACCTCCAGAGGTAACAAGCTTCCGTCCCCTTACTGTGTTAAACTTTAATCTCACAGCAAACCCAGTTGTTTTCTTTCTAGGGCATGATGCCAGAATCATAGTTCATCTTCTTTGAGAAATCAATGTATGGGTAGTGGAGAAAATGGACAGCAGTATTTCACTTGTGTCTCAACAGTAGTTGTTCTTTTCTAGATGTTGAAGTATATGTTACAGGATGCACTATCATGTGGAAGACATCAAGGAGACTAATTCAGATCAGCCTGTGAAACACTGAAAATAATCAACCAAAACAATCACCTCTTAAGATAGAGTAGACAAGTCTTTAGCAATAGGGGAACCAGAGAAGGTGAAGTTGGATATTAGGAGCTATGTTTCTTGGTGGTCAGAATGTTCTCTTGTGTTTAAGCACCGATGAACCTACTGCTAGATTTTTCCCAGTATATCAGAAACTAAAATGCCAGAGAATCATCCCAGCTATTACGCAAGTGCACTAGGAAAAGACCTGTCTGCTTTATTAGGAAGCATAGCTTCGCTACAACAATTCACTGCAGTTTTGACCAATCCTGTAAGGTTTCTAAAAGACCATACGATGCTCTAACATTTTTTGCTGTTGTTGTTGCTATATGTTTGTTTATTTTTTAGGAAAAGGATAATCTTCCTCCAGCAAGTATCCCATTAATATCATATGTTTTGAAGTTCCATAAGTTTGGACTCACTGCATCAGAATGGCCTTCTCCAGTGTTTTTTCAGAGTGTATGTGCTATTTTTAATGAAACTATTACTTACACTCTTGGGCTTATATTTTTCAAAGCCAACTTTAATAAAGGTTCTTAAATGCTTCAACCTACCATAAGCCCCACTGACCAAAGGTAGGAGAAGAAGACAGCTAATAGGACCAGGGGAATGTGGGCCTGACTAGAAGTGGTTCTTTAGTGATTTTAATTTTTGTTGTCAGCAGACGGGTCCACTAGCAAAATAGGAAACAGTGGATAAAGCAGTAGCACGTCTATCCAGAAGAAATGGCAAGGCTCCACTAATCAACCTGAGTCTGCCAAAGTGGCAAGAAGCAGTCAGAACAGCAAAAGAAGTGCTTTGGTGTGTTTTTCTCTACAAAGTTAAAACAAGAAAAGATCAGATAAGAAATCAAGGCGACCAAGGCCACAGCATCATCAGCAAAGACCAGGGTAAGCAAAGACCAACAAAAACCAACAAAGCAAGCCAATTCCACAGCATCGTCCATTTTCTGTTGGGTCACTCATGTATTCTTTCCAAACATTATATATTCTCTGAAACATCCACTAGAGCAAAACGTCACATGCCCTTTCACCAGGCAGCTTCCAGAAAAACACTCTGTGTCTATTCTCACAGAACATCTTTTCATAAGACAGTTTCCAGAAAAACATCACATGACACAACTAGAAATAGAAACTGGACACAAATGGAAACAAAAATTTCTACTTCATACACTATCTCTGAAATTGCTGCTTTCTCTAGCCCAAGTTCTCCCTTGAGAGCGAGCGAGAGAGAGAGAGAGAGAGAGAGAGAGAGAGAGAGAGAGAGAGAGAGAGAGAGAATAAGGACAAACCTATACCCAGTAACAAAGATTTTGTTTGTTTGTTTGATTGTTTTTTTGTTGTTGTTATTTTATTTTGTTTCTTTTAGAAAGAGAGGGTTGACGCATGAAGTTGGATGGGCAGAGAGATGGGGAAGATCTGGAAGGAAAATGAATATAATCAATATATATATAAAAAATTCATTAAAAATTCATATTTCAAAAACAGCTTTCTTCTAGAGTTTTTTTCTAAAGTCAAGAGGCAATAGACTTATAATTCATAGATTATGAAATCACAAGAATTCAACTTCAGTGCAAATTCACTGCCAACATCAATGATTTATCTGTTTAATATCTTTATTATTTCTATGAGATTTTCACACATTTTATTTTGGTCATATTCATGTCCATTCCCCACTACCTTCCAGATTCCACTTCATTACATACCTACTAAGTTTTCTGTCATCATCATTATTATTATCATTATCATCATTATTTTACATTTTGCCAATCCACTGAAACTGCTCTGCTTAGATACTATCAGGTAGTGTTAGAGCTGTTCTTTTGCATATGGTAGACAGTGTTTGTTTGTAATCACCCACCACTTCTGGCTCTGTAAGTCTTTCTCCTTCCTCTTCTGCAGTGATCCCAAAGTCTCTGAAGAAGGAAGTGTAATGTAGATATCCTATTTAAGGATGTCCACCCCATAGTCATTTACTGTGCACTGTCAACAGCTGTGTGTCTGTGTGCTAGTCACCATTTACTTTCACATTCTTCTGTAGCTTCTCTACACTGTGCACACAGGAACTGAAATGTCTGTGTCTTCCAGTGACCTCCGAAGTATAACCAGAAATGCCTAGAAGCAATAACAATAATGTAGTATCCTTAGAACAAGGGCTGTACTACTTCATACAGTCTCATATTTTTCCATATCAATTATGAACAATCTTCCATCTAGAATTGATGGGGACAGAAATAAAATGAACAATGGGCCAACAGTGTCTTGTCTTTCATGGTATTGGTTCTCGAGACAGTGTTGGGATCCCAAAGCAGATTTTGTTTGTCTGAGAAAATGTTCTTTAGATGGAAATGGTCTGAACTATTTAATGGTTGCAAGCCTATTTAATTTGCCGAACAGTGAGCAAAGTGACTGATGAGGCAATAGTAGTATCAGATAGTAGTATGTACAACAGAAATCACAGATTTCACCCTGAGCCGATCTTTGTTCATCACTTTCAAGGTTGAAGCCAAGAGACTCAGTTAGACAACAAGCTGTGTGGGGAAATGATAGTTTCCCAGAGTTCAGGTTTTTTTTTACTTCAAGTCACATGTTCATTTATCCCATGAGAAATATGTTCTCTAATATGATTGTAAAGATTCTTACACAGTCCTGAGACTTTCATCTTCAGCATATATGAATTTCGTGTCAAATAATATTGCCACTTCCAATCATTTCTCCAGTAAATTTTCTTACTGTTTGTACAATTATATTCTCACTTTCAGGAAATATCAGTCCTTTGTTATCAGTAGTCTCAGCAACACCCAATATCTTTTGTCTCTCTGGTAAGTGTTACAGGTATCTTGATTTGCATCTTTTGTTGATATACATTTCTCTAATGTATATATGCTGAACAATTTTGTACATCATCATATATTAGTCATTTGAAGTCACATTTTAAAAACACAGCTAGTTCTATATCCATTTTCAATCTAGAAGTTGTTATTTCATGTTGAGCTGACTTGTGAATATACTTTCTATATCAGCCTCTCATTTTATAAATTGTATATATATTTTGATAGGGTAGATTGTGTTTTCACAGTGTTTTTTCTTACCATTTATTTTGGAGGAACATCACTGATCAAATTCTTTGCTTGTTTCGTCTGGAATCCTGATACTTTGCTTTCAGCTTGATTCAGTTTACTTATAAGGATTATCCTTTGAGTTTTATACTTATGTAATTGGATTTTTAAAAAATTCTTTATTCATTTTAGCTGAAGTCCTCTTCAATGTTTCTCTTTATTAGGTTCGGTTTTCAAATTCCCAAGATCCTTCTCACACTCCTTATGTTTATGTTCTCTTGGGCATTATTCAGGCATTCATTCCTTTAAGTTCTTTCTTCCTAAGTTAATTGAGCTACTCCTTTGAGTGTTCTTTAAACACTTTATTCCTGATTAATCTCATGATTGTTCTTCAAAATCCTTCCCCAAGGTTCTCCTAGATAATTCTCATAAGAAGGCACTCCTATAAGACTAATGGATGGTGTGGAGAGATGCTGACTTATTCTTTCTTACTGTTTGGGTTTTTCAAAATGAGGTATGGAGCTGGGGATGTTTCATTATTTCTAGGTCTATACGGACTACACAGTTACAGAAAAGAAGACGCGATTGTCAGATTGCACCTAGAGATTGGATGTGGTATAGGTTCAAATAAACCAGAAGGACATGGGGATCTAGGCTGGTGTGGAGGATACGTTCTGGTTCAAGCTTGAAATTGAGGGTAGATATGGTTGCTAGGCAAATGTGAAGAGAGGAGAATCAGGTGGACTCAAGCATCTAGATCCTGGAGAAGGATATGTAGTACCTGGTTGGTGAAAACGTCATTCAGAATGTTTTATTTTCAATACTCTTTTTGCTGTTGTTGTTGTTGTTGTTGTTGTTGTTGTTTTTCGAGACAGGGTTTCTCTGTGTAGCTCTGGCTGTCCTGGAACTCACTTTGTAGACCAGGCTGGCCTCGAACTCAGAAATCCACCTGCCTCTTTTCAATACTCTTTACATTCAATTATCAACAGGATTATTTGCACTAAGTACTCTACTTATATTAGACAATTTTAAATAATTTTAGAAAAATTATTTATTGCATTGATTTAATTTACATGTCAATACCTTTAAAAATTGTAAGTATTACATTGTTTTAATACAGCAATTTCTTGCTCATAAAATTTAATAAGTAAATAAAATAATTAAATACTCTATGTATAAGTAAATATGTCTTTAGTGTTTAAACTTTCAGGTATTAAATTTTGTTTCTTATATTAATATAGTTATTTAAAAGACTAGCATTTTATTCCTATATACTCTATACAAATCTTTAACATTTTTGATATGCCCCGAAGCTATTTTCATAATTTTATAAGCAGAAATTAGTATATTGAGGCATAATACTTTTATTTAAGTAAATGAAAAGTGGAAGCCATTTCAGGAATTGAATTAAGGGATACATTATCAAGAAATTACAATTTAAATCTCTGTGTAAACATATAGATAAGACTACAAATGATATTATAATATGTCAAATATTCAAAAAAATTTCTCCTTTCTTTGAAAAATTGTGTAGAAGGAAGTTGATAAGTTTATTGCAATGTATCATGCCTTCCTTTCTCCACTATTCTGTCTTTTACTGTCTTTCGGTCAACATTAAAAATTCTTAAAAGATGAAGAGATAAATGGCACAGGAAATGAAGGTAAGATTCATCAGAGTAGATAATTATTATTTAAGGAAAACTCATACATTGTAAAGTTACTTTATCATGTGTGGAAATTGGCTCATACTAAAAGAAAAAAAAAGTGGGGGACCCAAAACGTTTGATGAATGGCTGCAATCAACAAAAGACAAATGACCACTAAAGTCTGACTTGATCAATTAAGAGTTCCTGAGAAGCACTCGTGTCAATGGAGCTGCTGAATTTTCATTGCTTTTGGCCAAATCCTCATGTAGTTCATACTTTTCTCACACTGAGCTACAAAAGGTGAGCAAACTTATAAAGTTAATTATCATTCAGAGAAAATTTTAAACACACACACACACACACACACACACACACACACACTTTGTTCAGTTCTATAAATGTATATCACTGTTGGGTTGTTCTATTTTTTGAATCCTATTTTAAGTATATGCAAATGGAGTAACAAGAAGTCATGGGATGAAAGGAAATTATGTCCAATTGTCTAGTTATTATGCTCACCATATTTTCCCCTAAGAAAATACGAATTGTTTTGTGATTGGAATCCAATAAAAGCCAATGTCTTTCACAGCCATTTATTACACACATACAATATGGGACATTAATTAAGGAAAATGAGTACATAAATTTTAAAGAGGACAAGTGACCACAGAGGTGGTCCTGGAGGGAGGGAAGAGCAGAGCAAGTTATATGATTATAATATAATATCAAAAGTAAAATAAATGGGATAATTTTAAAAGTTTGAAATATCTAGTATTAAATGTTTGCAATTGTAGCCATCTTTTATTATTTCCTTCCAATTTCCTTGTTTAGAGAGATACATGGTTTATTCTGTCTTATTTAGTACAGAAACTGTCATAAGTAGGTAGTATATAAATATCACTTCCCTTGAATCTTCTTCCTAAACCAAATTTTCATTTTTTTTCTACAGCAGTCCAGACATCTTTATTTTATCTATAATAAACCTCTTAAAGGACTTACATTTACAAGGTCTTTTTATTTATGAGATATTGTCTTTATTTACATTTCAAATGTTATCCCTTTCCCTTCCCTCCCCCAGAAAACCCTATCCCACCCTCCACCCCCTGCTTCTATGAGGGTGTTTCCCCACTCACCAGCCTATTCCTGGCTCCCTGCCCCCGCATTCCCCTACACTAGGGCATACAGCCTTCACAGGACCAAGGGCCTCTCCTTCCATCGATGCGCAACAAGGCCATCCTCTGCTACATATGTGGCTGGAGCCATGTGTCCTTCCATGTGTACTCCTTGGTTGGTGGTTTAGTACCTGGGAGCTCTGGGGGTTCTGGNTGGTTGATGTTGTTGTTTTTCCTATGGGGTTGAAACCCCTTCATCTCCTTCAGTTCCTTCTCTAACTCCTCCATTCAGAACCCCATGCTCAGTCCAATGGTTGGCTGTAAGCATCCAGCTCTGTATTTGTCAGGCTCTGGAAGACCCTCTCAGGAAGCAGCTAAATCAGGGACCTGTCAGCAAGCACTTCTTAGCATCCACAATAGTGTCGGGGTTTGGTGACTGTATATGGGATAGATTAAGGGGACCCAGCACAGGGGAAAGCCAGGGCCAAGTAGTGGGAGTGGGTGAGTAGGGGAGCAGGGGTGGGGGGGTGGGTATAGGGAACTTTCCGGATAGCATTTGAAATGTAAATAAAGAAAATAATAAATAAATAAATAAATAAATAAATAAATAAATAAATAAATAAATAAATAAATAAAAGAGGTGGGGTAGTCGCTGAATGGCCTTTCCTTCAGTCTCTGCTCCATACTTGTCTCCATATTTGCTCCCGTGAGGATTTTGTTCCCCTTTATAAGAAAGACACATGTATTGAAGTATTCACACTTTGGTCTTCCTTCTTCTTGAGCTTCATGTAGTCTGTATCTTGGGTATTCTGAGCTTTTGGGCTAATGTCCACTTATCAGTAGTGCATACCATGTGCGATCTTTAAAAGGTCTTTTTGAAGTTCCTTCTCTAGCCTTTAACCATAGAGTGAAAGAAATATTTGAGAAAAAAATAAATTGAATAATATGCTATTAAACTTTATCTTCTCACATTTTCTTTGTTTTATAAAAGATGTGTACAATGTACAAGCAAGATTATATTTTTCCTAAACTCTATTTTAATGAATTATGTATTCAATTAGTGTGAAAATTTTATTTGTTAGAATTTACCATAGGTAAATGAATTGCGCCTGAACTAAACTGAGATGAGTCCTCCACCTTTGAAGATAAGTGTACAATTTGGAGATATAATATACTCAAACATGATTTTCTGTTAATATGAAAACTGTCAAAAGTGTTCACATACTCTTAAAAAACACTGATAACAGGATGAGTAGTTGCATAGAGTTGGAAAAAATGTTTCACAGAAAAATAGCATCTTAGGTGAAAGTTAAATTACTGTCACCAAAACCATACATTTAAAATGAGAATACTTTAGAATACTGTCTCTATGAAAAAATGAAACAAAATGCATGTCGACAATATGCACATGACCTGAGATTGTTCAACCTTAGCCTCTTTTATAGCTATCATTTTCACAATGTCAAGCATCAACATTGTCTTTAACATACTAATTGTAGACCAGATTTCGATAATATTCACTAAAATTTTAGCATTTCACCATATAAAGATCAGTTTCTGAGTTGTTTCTTTTATAATTAATGTTTACTTCTGTCATTCAAAGAGCACGTATATTTTCCTGTTGTGTGATTATATGAAGGAAATCCAATTATTTAATAATTATTTAATCATTTAAAATGCAAATTATTCTTAAATGTTTGTGCACATGTAAGTCTGTGTACATACGCTGGTAGCTTTACTAAAGTTGCCAAAAATGGAAGTGATCAATTTATCTTATAATAAATGATTAAATAAACACAGTGGACTAGATTTGTGCAACTTTGTGAGCACAAGCATTGATATCTGTTTTGGGATTTTTTGTTCTGTCCTGTCATGGCAAAAGGTGAAAGGTCAAAACAGCCATATGCACAAACCATTAACATGGAATTGTTTTATGAGGATGCAGCCCTACCTTGTGACCTAAACAGTTCCCTGAAAGCCTCACTTTCCATCACTGTCACATAGGGTTGAAGTGTGAGAGGCCAAATCTAGGGAACACAACTGGACTTAACATTTGCATGAGAAGTATCCTATGGGTTTGACATAGTTAGACTATAGAAAAGGCACACTTCCAAAAATGCACATTATCAATAGTTTTTTGTTTGTTTCTTTGTTTATTTGTTTTGCCTCACTAAAAAACTAAATTCTTCTAAAATATTATATACTCCAGAAGGTGTGGTAACCTAAAGATGCAACTAATAAAAGTGTTGACCTGGGATGTGCAAGGCCATGTGTAAAATTCCTAGCAAAACAAAAGACGGACAGACAGACGAGCAGAGGAGGCAGTGATGATGGATTTCTTTATGGTAATCAATGCAAGCAGAGATTTACAGAGTCATTCTTGTAGAAAATAAGCTTCAGTGCAAGACTGGTTCGGTGTCCCTCTGCTTTTCAAAATGTAAATGATCATTCTACATATTTTATCAGTTAGCTATTTTCTAGGAAATACTGTACAATAGATTACTAACTTGAATTATTTATAATAACATCATACTATATGCTGATTGAAATGCATACTTTATAGGCAACATATTAAAGTAAGAAAATGAAGAGTTACCTCTAGGGATATTGTGTTCAGATATACATATAGCTTCAACATTTCCAACACAGTGACACTACTTCCTTCTGGATATTATCTTTTACATTTATCTTCCTCATCATATGCTGATACGTCCTTGGCATGCTCATCAGGATTAGATTAATTGGAGGTAGCAAATTCATGGGATCAGATAGGACGTGAGAAAAAAAAATAAGGAAATTTTTGTACTAGAAAACCAATGACGATTGGTCTGTGTTGACTAGCGCAAAAAGAGAAAAACACCCTTGTCAACGTAAGCTGCTCCACTAGTTGATGTACCAAAAATTTCAGAATTTTTCTTTTTTAAAGACTCATTGTCTTTTCAAATTTTATAATATGAAAAGAATCATGTCTGATGGGAAAAATCTTTATTTGCCATTTATATTTATACAATGATATGATGCCTTTTGGGTTTTTCTTACTCCATTTTTGAGTCTTAAACTGCTCTGAAATAATATTGTTTCAAATTCTTTTCAAAACTTTATCTTTGTGTCTCATTAAAAAAACACAATTCTTTAAGCCCCCTTTACCATATTGACTTTGCTAAATTTACTTCTTTCACCCATACTGTGTATAATTTTCATAGCTACCTTCTTCAACATAGGGAAAAATCAAAGAAAATGGAGTTATTACTTTCTGCCAACATTATATGAAAATTGGGCATGAAACTCTAGAATCGGTAGAGCACCTCTCTGCTAAGGATTACATCATATGTATTAATCAAGTATCTAAATGTCCATTAACGGTTTTATAGAACTGTGAATAAGTATACCTTCCTTTTCCTACATTTTATTAGTGCACTACTGATATAAATTAATTTAAATATATTTTCTCAAAGAATTGGAGATAGCATAGCACCAGAATGACTTGCTAGCTCCTCAGAGACCCTGATTTTGAACCTCAGCACTCCCACACTATGCATAAATATGGTGGCACGCGCCTTTAATCCCAGCACTCTGGAGGCAGAGGCAGGCGAATTTCTGAGTTCGAGGCCAGCCTGGTCTACAAAGTGAGTTCCAGGATAGCAAGGAATACACAGAGAAACCCTGTCTTGATAAGCCAAACCAAAACCAAAACAAAACAAAAAACAAAAAAATTATACTATTGCTTACCATTCCCTGTTTTTTTTCCGTTAAATTTGTTCTGTTATTTGCCTTGTCTTCTCTATGTCATTCAATGTTATAAAATTTAAACTTCATGATTAAATCTGCCCACAGATTTTTTTTTCATGTTAAGACACATGGATGGGCTGTATGATTTGTCACTTAAAATTACAGTATTGTAAATGTAATAATGCCTATCAAATGCACATTATTTAAAACATAGATTATCGGATGTTTCTTACAGAATCATCAACCCTGCTTACTTCATTATTTTTTTTTTCTTTAAATCTTAGCCAGTACTGTAATCATGCTAAGGTAACTTAGTAATTCCTTAGTGAATCAAGAAAACAATGACTATTTCAAGTTTTTTTTTTTGTTGTTGTTGTTCTTTGAAAAAACTGACAAGTTGAAGCTTTTTCTCTTGTTTCCTTAGTTCACATCTGCCATGATTCTTTGATAACAAGAATTTTCTTCCATATTATCTTGAAATTATTTGTGCATCATCACACTACATATATCTATGTATCTACAAACTCCTAAAAAAGGTTTAAATCCTCCCACTGAAATGAAGGAACCTCATCTGGGTTATCCTTTCCTTAAATATCCACTGTCCCAATGGTTATACCTGCATTATTTTCACTTGCTGATTTTTATCTTTTAATTTTATTTTATTGGCTTTTTATTGTTTATTTTGTTGAATCTGTTGTTGAGATAGTCACATGCTCTAACTGAAGCTGACATCCACCTCACCATGGGATCTTGAGTGATGGGATTGAAGATAACATCAGTATTGATAAGAATTTCTTTTCTTTTATGTGGTTAGTTTTGGGGGCTTTGAGCTTTATATATTACCCTTTTAGGTTGGATACTGTAAGAAATGCTATAGAACCATTATCTCATTTGATTTAAGGCCCAACTCAAGAGATAGAACCCATAACTGACACAACTTGGGTGACTACGAACCTGACACTAGATACACTGAGGACCTAGGAGAGAAACGAAATACTATTGTTCTGACAAAGGAACATAGCATTAAAATGACCTGCAATGACATTCTACTGTACACATAGCTGAAGGCCTTGCTCAGCTTACTCCTGCAGGCAATGAGAACAAATACAGACACTCACACATAGACAATATGCAGAGAGTGCACACAGACAATATCCTATGCAGAGAGTGTGAAACCCTGGAACAGTCAACATGAGATTTCTCCATCACATTCCTATCCTCAATGATCAGGGAACTCTGCAAAAGAGGAAGCAGAAAGTGTAAGAGCCATTGTAAAAGGAGGACACCAAGAAAACAAGATCTTCTCAACATAGCTTGACAGTCACATCTGTAAAATCTCAGAGACTGGGAGCATTCCTAGAGCCTGTATTGGTCTGTATCAGATGGGTTCCTGGAGCTGAAAGGTGAAATGGACCCATACTCCAATTCCCCATCTAGAATCTATCCCTAAATTATAGCCTTTTGCATTTGAAAATTTTGTTTCTCTCAGGGAGTCTCTGGATTAACAGACTATAATTTTGTTTGTTTTTCCTTTTCTTTTATTGGATATATTTTTATTTACATTTCGAATGTTATCCCCTTTCCCTGTTTCCCCTCTAGAAAACTCTTATCCCATCTCCCAATCCCTGCTTATGAAGGTGTTCACCCACCCACCTACACATTCCAGCCTCCCTGCTGTCACATTCCTCTACACTAGGGCATCAAGCCTACACAGAACTAAGGGCCTCTACTCCCAATGATGCCTAACAAGGCCATGCTCTGCTACATATGCTGCAGGAGCCATAGGTTCCTCCATGTGTACTCTTTGGTTGGTGGTCTAGTCCCTGGGGGCTCTGGGGCTTCTTCTGGAGGGATGCTCTTTACTGGCTTGCTTCCCCTGGCTTGCTCAGCCTTCTCTCTTATAGAACCAAGACTACTAGTCCAGAGATGGCACCACCCACAAGGGGACCTCCCCCATTGATCACTAATTGAGAAAATGCCCTGTACAGCTGGATCTCCTGGAGGTATTTCCCCAACTGAAGCTCCTTTCTCTGTGATTACTCAAGCCTGTGCTAAGTTGACACAAAATCAGCCAGTACATTTTCTTCATTTACATTTTAAATGCTATCCCCTTTCCTATTTTCCTCTCTGAAAGGCCCCTCCCCTCCCCTCACCCTGTTCCCCAACCCACCCACTACTGCTTCCCGGCTCTGGCATTGCCCTGTACTGGAGCATATAATCTTCACAAGACCAAGGGCCTCTCCTCCCATTGATGACCAACTAGGCCATCCTCTGCTACATATGCAACTAGAGACAGAAGCTCTGGGGAGTACTGGTTAGTTCATATTGTTGTTCCTCCTATAGGGTTGCAGATCCCTTTAGCTCCTTGGGTACTTTCTCTAGATCCTTCATTGGGAGCCCTGTGTTCCATCCAATAGATGACTGTGAGCATCCACTTCCAGACAGAAGGAAGGACCATCCAGAGACTGGCCCACCCAGTGATCCATCCCATAAAAAACCACCAAGCCCAGACACTATTGTATATGCCAGCATGATTTTGCTGACAGGACCCTGATATAACACACTACTCTTAAGAGTACTCCTCATGCTCAGCAGTTGATGGCCAGCTTTAAACAAACTTACACAATGGCATGTTTGTAGGTTCTTTGTCACATAATTTTGGCATTATTCTTTGTTCATTATTCTTTCTGGTTTTTTTTCCTTTTGAAAACTTTACTGATCCTTTTTACACACTTTATGTTGTTCAGTTTTGTGCTTTTATGAGACTCATGTGTGTGCAAACATGTGTCTCTATGAAAACGTGGGCTTTTCTTTTGCTTTGTTTTGATTTTGCACTTTTTCGTCTCTTTGTTTTGTACAATTCTGATTTGTTTGTTTTGTCTTATTTTATTTTATCATTATTCCTTGGATGCTGTTTTGTTTCCTAATGAAAGGCTGAAAGAGTGTGGCATAAATGGGAGGAAGAGTGGAAAGGAGCTCAGAGGAGAATCGAAAGAGGAACCTTAGTCATAATGTACTGCATTAAAATCTGTTTTAAATGATGTATGGAATAAAACAAAATATAAATTCACTAATTTGAGGTAAGAAAATAAGTAATTTAATAGCATAGATACTACCCTGGTAATTTAAGTATAACTCTGTATGGAGCACTTTTTTAAAATTTGTGACACCAAATCCTTTAGGTTCATCTTCCTTTCTACAGATTCAGAAATTGGAGTAAAACTTTTTCAAACTCACTAATCATACAAAACTATTATAAGTTATCAATTACAGTTCTTGCCTGAGAAGTTCTGTCTATTGTGATGAACTCTTTATTGGTGACAATGTAAAACAATTGCTAAACTTTAAGGATACAAAAGAGAGTTCATTTTGAACTGTGAGCAATCATAACCTGACCTGGAATGGTAGGTTCCCCCTTAGAAGTACTTGCACTATGTTTTAAATCTCTAGAGTGGTGGATGTATTTTCCATAGACAAAGATGAGAAAGTAGATAGATTTCACTAGGTGATAATATCCTCTAGAGATTGTAGAAGTTACACTAGTTTAACTGTAAGGTTAGTTGAGGGTAGAATCTGCCGAGCTTAAAAGGAATTTTGATTTATGTACCTAACAGTTTCTAAAATATTAAAAAAAATATGATGGACAAAGTGAATGATTATTTATTTAAAGAACTTACATTTATATAATATTATTTTGGCTTTTGACACCAGTATTCTGTAACTCCGAAATCACAATTTTTTATTCAGCCAAGGCCAGTATAAAGAATGTTTGATAGTAATGTTGTTTCTCCAGAGAGCTTCTTTCACACCAATGATGCACTCCATTTTAATGAGAGTTAAACTCTAAATACAAGATGCTGTGTGTAATCAAACCCTGAGAATAACACAGCATGAATATTTATTTTGGTTAAAATTTTATTCCTATGAATATTCTGAAATGTATGGCTGTCTGGGAGACATGAGGCCAAGCTCATGTTTACTTGTATTTCTTCTTTCTCCCTGTTTCTGCTTCTCAGATTCTCTTTGGCATATACTGCAGACATTCAGTTTGTCATTACCATCTTTTCCAACCTCACCTCATGTAGAAAACTTAAATGCTTCTTAGGAGGTAGACAAAGATAGAGACACAGCCTCCTGCTATAAAGAATACAAGATATACATATAAAAATGCTGGTCATTATCATTCTGGAAAATAAGAACTTGAGTTTCTGTAAGCAAAATATACCCAAACAAGACAGTTGCCTGAGGTCTCAAGGGTATCCTTTTTAGAAACAAATAGCTGGAAATCAGCTGGAAATTCCCTGAATATCCAAACGTGGCTAGACTTTATCTATGAGAGATAGCCCCAGATAGAAAGAGCTTGACTTTTCACAGCAAAGTTGCAAGCAGAGAAAATGAGGCTACTGTAAGACTGAGAGGCTAATAGAGTTAGTGCCATTGACTCATTTTGTGGTGTGCTAGTACATTGGCGTTGAAGTGCTTTCTCTTCAGCTAACATCATAAAATATGATGTTGATGAACAAATAAAAGCTTTATAACTTATGAGGGAATTACTCATCATTAATCAACTCTACTAAACACATCTATCATACTTCTAGTGCTTATACAAGTACAGATAAGTCTTTTATTCTACCATTTGCTAGTATCCTACACATCTGAATCAACGTGGAAGCATGTAGCATCTTAGTAGAACCTAAATGACCACTGAAATAAAAAGCAACAATCTGTCTTAGATTGATTTAAACTTCATATTTTAATAAAACATTTACTTTTATAAATTTAGACAATTAGCAAATAAAATGTATACATATGGCTTTTTAATCCCTTCCTGAAACACACATATACAGTGATGAAATATAGAGATAAGATATATGTAACAGCACTAAAAGAATAGTTATCATAATGGGTGATTTTGGTCTGTAACTCATTCCTATATAGAAAGATTTAAACTAAACATAATAATTATACAAAAATCTTTGATAATTACTCATCTAAGATTTCTTAAGGAGATTGTGGTTGTTTGACCTAATCCAAGGGTTAATGTCTTAAAAGACATTTTTGTTTTCAGATTTTCAAAATCGAACAAGGTAGTGAATCATGTGCTACCACAGTCACTTGAAATCATTTTTTAAAAATACAGGTTTATTTTTTTTAAACAAAGTAATTGACATTTTTGTGATCATATTTTTGAGTTAAAATGGTATTTAGTATTATGTGTAAAATGATATTAGCAAAAAAATATTGAAAGCTACATGATATGCACTTTAATATATGTATATATATATACATATATGATTCTTCTTTGAATTCCTTTTGAATTACCTGATTAGAAAATATGTAACACACGCATACACACACACGCGCGCGCACACACACACACACACACACACACACACACACAAACTATTTTATCAGACTTTTAACGTGTCAGTTCCATCTTCAAAGATTAAAAGCTACCTTATTTATTACTTTAAAACAAACTTTTCTTGCCTTATAAGAGTCATTTAATCTAATTTTAGGGCCCTTTTAGATCCCAAGAGAATAATACATCTGTGTTTTTTGTCATACAGAAATGGCAGCTGAAAATGAGAAGTGATGGCTCAAGGCACCAGAGGCTTATGGAATTGCCTGAGATGTCTTTACCTGAACATGTGACAAATGCCACCAAGTTTCTCCCTTCTTTTGAAATGGTTCTTTGCTTGATATAAATGATATAACAGTAACTATCTAAGGACATACTATGACGAGAGGTCAGCTATATTAATGTGAAAGACATTTTTCTTGGGAAATAAAATTTAATACTTTCAAAAATATATTACTGTATACTTTCATGTGCTTTAATCTGCCATATTTCAAGGTCAAATGACTTTCTGAAAATGGGTACATGCAATTTACTAAACACAAGCTGATGGCCAAATCAGTAAGCAAATGCTATTTCAAATCTTATAAATTCTTAACTTATATTTAGGTAGAAAACTGAATATACAGTAGAGAAAATGCATTCAGGTACTGAACATATTTTACTTTCTTTCAAGGATAAACATATTTAAACTTGAGATTCAAATACATAAACCAATTTCAGAGAAACATTATGAAACCATTTACCCTTCATCATCAGGGTAAAACTTCAGGTATATTAAAGGATTTGGTGATCTTACAGCATCAACTTTCATTCTCTTTCACTAAAATACATCCCAGATATTAAAGCAGAAAGAACTCAAAAGCTAGATAGATTTGTGCTTCTGAGACTAATACACCAAGTACTTAGAGAACTGCTAGTTCTTCAAGTTCTTATTTGACACATTTTATAATCTATAATTTATATATGCTTCTACTAAAACACGGTTTTACACAAAATCATTATTCAAGAAGCTTTGCCTATGAACCAAGCATTAATATTGAGTGGTGTCCTTACATTTGTAAAATTATCTGTGAAATTATATATGAGAGATGCTACTTTATCTCATTTTCTATCCTAACTTGTACATTCACCCCACAGCAGACACATAAATACTCATTCAAATACAAGAGGCTGTGTTCTAAAAATATGTGCCTCCCTAACATTTCACATGCTAAAATCCTAATCCCAAAGTGGATGGTAGGACAAAGGGCCTTTTGGAAAAGTTCATTCCCTCTGGTGGAATTCAAACCCTTATAAAAGATGCTATTGAGAATTCAGCATCTCCATCCACTGTGAAAGGGTGAAGGTAGTAGTTGGCACAATAACATATTGTAAGACATTGAAGTCAAAACTGTGAGAGTAAACTTTTATTGTTTTTAAGTGTAGCAGAAATGATGGGGGCACCTTTACATAAATGCCTGGGGCATGCATCTGCAAAATCATCTCCTTCAGGAGGACCTAACTGAGGTTTTCCTGAGAGACCAAGGATGCCAGCCAATTGGGAATTCCTATTTAGAAGAGATGCTTTCTTGGGACCAATGGGGGCAGGAGGAAGGTATTAAAGGGGCTTGCAACAGTGTTCAGATGAGTTTTCTATGGCATTTCTCACCTGCTCCAGGAGTCTGTGTCTTGAACCTGTGCCACCTCACCTCCAACCCCCTAGGGCAGGAAGGGTCCAGCAGGGCACAGGAGGCATTTAAGATATATTTTATGGTATTTAAGGCACAGAGTCCTCAGAGAAGTCACTAAGAATGACACACCATCAGGATACTATCTTTTTCAATGGGTACTTTTTAAAATCATTAGGTTTTAATGGATGCTCTGAAGGTAAATGAATTATACCCAGCATCTACTACATCAAGTCAATGAAGTATTATTCTGCTTTATTCAATATGTGTAAAACAAATTGTGTTATAAAATCATGTTGAAATATATGAGCTCCTTGAGATTAGTGTAAACATACAAAGACCTTTCTAGTTGCTGAGACATTCAGTCAGCTGTTAACACTAGTTGGCATTTTCAGATGCAATTAATCTCTTTAGTATTAGTCATCTGGTTAGAGTATTCCCATCTCTTGACAACACATGCAGTGACTTAAAAGTCAAATCAAGTAATTTACTAATTACTAATTATCCTTAGTAGCCCCCAGACAAATAATTGCCTAAGGGGAGATGATAGAGAAAGTGGTAGGTGTCAAGGTTGTGAGTTTTAAACATGTATACCAAGAGAATATGATGAGAAGATAATAGAGAAAACAATGACACACATAGTTACACTTATAGAGATGTGTATCAGTGGACAAATTGCTTCTGCATTAATAATGTTCCAATCTTATAGGCTTCAAAGTTTAGAATTGAGCATGTTCAGCTCTTTCCAGATCATTTGGTAAATTTGAATCTATGTCTTTATTCTGATTTATATTGTCATATTAAAATTCTTAAATTTAATAATGTAGGTTATGATCAGGCAACTGGATTTGTTCCTATCTGGTTTGTCTTACAAACTATCTAGGGTTTCAATGAAAACATTCCTAATTTGGAAGTTAATATATTATATACTACACTGCCTATCTTGTTTTAATACAACTTCCCCATCAATTAAACTTGCTATGCACTAACTGTCAACCTCCTTTTATAGTTTAACACAGTATGAAATTAAAGAATTCATTGTGTAATTCATCTGTTTGTTTTTTTCTGGTACTATATTAAGTAGTCCTAGCACATATTCATTGCCTACGATACTTAAGATTTATTTATTTATTTAATTATTTAATTATTTATTTATTTATTTATTGAGGTTTTTCGAGACAGGGTTTCTCTGTATAGCCCTGGCTATCCTGGAACTCACTTTGTAGACCAGGCTGGCCTCGAACTCAGAAATCCACCTGCCTCTGCCTCCCGAGTGCTGGGATTAAAGGTGTGCGCCACCACGCCTGGCTTAAGATTTATTTATTTTTTAATGTGTTACCATCACAACAAGATTAGGCATGTATGAACATGTATTTCAAGGTTATGACCATTGTAGCTTAATTTCTGAAGCAGAAATATATTTTGATTCTTGATATAATTCCTTAATCAGGGAATGGTCTTAAATGTATAATAAACTGACCATTAAGAATTATATTCAAGTATTGCTAATTCCTTCTGATGAATAAAATAGAGCAAACTTTTTATGTTTGATACTTCTGGAAATCATTAAAATGGATGAGAATACTCACAGATCTTTACATAAATTACAATGATGTTTTCAAGCTTTTTAACACAATACTATGAATCATGAAAGTATATATTATAAGGGTAGGTAAGAAATGCAGTTATTAATTATACTGTTTAAAACAATTTGAAAATTTTGTGCAGATTAAGATCAAAAATTCTGGAAAACAATAAAATCTAGGCATGATATGTAGCTATTAAACTTTAACAAATTAAAGCAAGAAGTTGTTAACTTGAAAGACTGAAAGTAAATTTGTAAATTGTAAATGAGGCAAGGAGAAATTGTGAGCTGTTTAAGTAAGTAAAATTTTCACATAAAGAAGTCTATGAACAATGGATTACATAGAATTATTGTTTCTTTCAAAATGAAAATCAAAATTATATAGAAGGAAAGAAGCAAATTCATAATATCTGAACAGCTGGCTACTAAAACAGATTACATGTTCTGGACCTTTCAAAAGCTACTTGAATAATTATTTCATTTGTATTACTGATTATACAATGAGACAAAAATGAAAACAACCTGATTCAGTTAACTTCTGAGTTTAGAGGTCAGGGGAGTTGGGAGGTGGGCTGTGAAGACATTGTCATGGAAACAGGGAGTTGGGGAGATGTAAAACAGTCAGAAGGTTGATGCAGGCAGGGAATAAAATCTGGAGTGCAATGAATAAACAAACAAACAAACAATATTACATTTCCAAAGTTTAAAGAAGTTTTGTAACATCTATCTAACCACTAAATACCTTCAATCTGTTGGAATTATTCTATAAGTTTTATATTGATGAACATAATTCCAAATATCTTTACACTATCATACCTTTTAAAATTTTGTATAACTTATTTATTTTTGCAGTGCTAAGAATCTAACCCAGTCCCTCTCATCTAGTGGTAGTCATCTAACCACTCAACTAGATCTCCAACCCTGTGCAGCCTTGTAAAGATGAACTTCAACATAGCAACTTCAAAGCAAAACAACTATAACCATTTGGTTCTTAAAGTGGATTCAGAGCATGCATAGGCATGTTGTCCCAAAACAGTTTTCACAGAATAAAGAAAATGAATTACGTTTTTGCAGGAAGAATTTATTTTTTTTTTTTCTGGTTAAGTTTCAACACACATGTTGTCCATGCACTAATTAGAGATGGTGTGCTAGGATGCTGTGTCTAAATTGCTGCGATTTACAATGTTTCTGCTACATTTCAAACTGTGATCACACACTGAGTTAAAAGCCTTTTCACAAGCATCTTTACTTCCAGTTGCAACAGTTCAGTATAATAATTTAGCTACCTTGTCGATGTGGCTATTAAATCATGCTTACCCTGACTCATATATAGCTAGCTCTTGGAAAACACTGGAATGCTCTAGCAGCAAAGTTGTATAAACACTGTCCACATGGAAAACTTTAAATGATAAGAAACAAAGTCCAAACACAAGTTTCAATTTTTCTGTCACTCAATATATTTGTTTATATCATTGTCAGTGAACTGATTTTCAATTTATTATGTAGAAATTTTTAATATAAAACCACTAAATATAGAGAAACAAATTATATTGCATAGATTTGGGGTAAATATTAAAATATATATTATCTCCACAAGTGTTCACTATTATTATATGTATTAAGCATGACACTTTGTACATTTTAATTCTTTATATTTTTCTCTGTCAGAGATTTATTGAATGAAACTCTAGAAAGATTGTAAGACTGCTTTCATCCAGAATAAGCCATTTCTGCTTTGAGCCATTTCTTATGAAACCAAAAGTTTGGCCAGGTAAAAATAAAAGAATCAGAAATAATGTAATTTTGAGAAGGGGAATTTGGAGTGTAGATACAGGACAAGGTTCTATGATAATTTGAGGATAAACATTGGTCTCTATACGTTACTTTTCATAAGATATTTTAAATTAAACTACATAATATTTAGAACGTGGAGCACTTCAAAATCAGAAAAAAATATTTACTGCATTGATATTGAATACAATTAGAAATTAGATATGAATTTTAATCAAATTTATTTATTTTCTTTTTTTTCTCAAGAGTCTCACAATGCTTCATACATCTCCTAAATTTTTCTTCATTGATTTCTTTCATGGGTTTTGTTGAAATTATAGATATTGAATAGAACCAATTGAGAACACCAAACTTTTTTCTGAAAGGATTCATTGTAGTTATAGAGTAGGCAGCTATTAACAAGAGGGAAAGAATGTTGTATACTATACAGATCAAAACACAAACCCTGATCTTGTATTAAAAATATTTTTCTATTATTACAGTGTCTTGTAGAACGTTTGATCACCACTTATGACAGAATGAAGAAAATAGTGAGCTTTAGTTGATAAAATGTGAAAATGATGATACTTAATATTAAGAAATAAAATTAAGTTAGACATGTGATAAGATGGTCAAATATTTTGGAAAATGTTACAACAGAACTGAGGTGCCTCTGTACATTCCTCTGGCTGCTTTTATGTCTTTTGAGCTAAATTATCTGGGATGGCATGATAAAACTTTCCATAATGCAATGCATATTTAAGAAAACTACTTCTAATTCTGTCCTTGTGCTTAATTATTTTATCCTAGAATTCACATTTACAGAATGCATTTAGAGCCCTAAGTTGCATAGCACAATTATTTTTAGAAGTGGACTAAAGATGCATTAGTCTTAATTACTGGGTAACTAGCTAGATGATTATCTGGCTTGAATAATATTAAGGCTATCTAATTCTACTGTGCATAAACTAGGGATTGGAAGTTTCTGGACTTTGATAACTGGTTAGAGGAAAGAGCCTCAGGTCAAAACTCCAAGGAGATGTAATATCCTGAATTTACTGTGAGGTCATTAATTGATAACAATCTAATCCTGTTTCTAGTGAAGCCTAAATCTTGTAAGTTAAGTTTCTAGCAACTGACTTTAGCATAAGAGTAAAGCCCTTTTGTAGAGGGCAAAAATTCCCTGTGCACACAGATAAGCACTGGCAAAGTCAGGGAAATTAAGTTAAATTAAGGAAAGAAGCCAAGAAGTTAAACTTCCTTTTTCATTCATCTGAGGGGTTTAGCTGCTCTTCCTGGAATGCCAGGAATGATACTGTTTTACAATCTGGTGACACTTTACTGCCTTATGAGACAGGTTTTGCCATATCTCCCAGAATTTACTTATGCCAGATAATATCCTTTCCCCTTAAAGCCTTGAACATTACTTGTAGTACATAAAACCCATTCTTATGAATGATGTCACTTATTCTTTATACCGGCCTAAGTGACTTTTATTTTATCTCAGGGCCAGGGCAATCTTGACTCCTACTACAACTATTTTACTTCAGCCATTCTCTCTAGACATTTATCTTGAGCATTGTTTCTAAGTCAAGAAGAAACCATATTATGGATGAAGTCATATGTACTTTGCAAAGAGCTTCAATGCAAACATGTGTTAAGTTTTGTTCTACTCAAGGGAGTGATTTAATTGTTATCTGGACATTTTGACTATGTAACTGATCTGTTAAAATATGAACATCAGTGTACAATTTCTTAAAACATGAAAACTTGAATTAACAAATACAGATGGGTTTAGCAAGCATAACACTATAACAGATTAGCAAATTGTTTTCTAGAGTATATAATCCTATTTTACTGGAAATATATATGCTAGAAGCATAAACTGACTAGAACTCAAAAAGTAAATATCTGCTTTTGATGAGAGCTTACAAGGGAAAATGAACATAAAGACTTCATATCCTTGAAAATTGCACTACTTACTCATGAGTAATGATTCTGGGATATTGATATCTAGGCAGAGTGGAGCAGAAGCTCCAAGGGGCAAGGACACACAGCAGCAAAGCCAATAAAAATGCTAATTGTTACTAAAGTTAATTATTAAGCCATTAAAAATAATCATTTTTCCCTGATTTTGAAATCTGAATTATGATCCTAGCTTTGTGAGAATCAGTCATATTAGCATATTATTGATGGTATGAACTTCCAATTATAAAAGGCTCAGAAGACAGCTAATGGTTCACATCATATGAATTTGTACAGCAAATTAAATCTAATACTTAATGAAGCATGGCGGATATTAGTGCTATTACCTATAAACACTTGAAAAAATAAAAAAAAGAGGATTAATATGTGTTGTTCCAAATCCTCAGTGACATCTAGCAAGGTCAACTGGAACAGATGAGGAATGTTGGAGTGTTATGAACAGATGGCAATAGCCTTTCATGTTAGTCAGAAACAACCCTTACTCAGGAATATAATGCTATTTAGATCAGGACATTTGTTGAAAAGAAAGTACATACCCAAATGTTACCATAAATAATTTTATACTTCACCCTACAAAGTAGGCACAATGAATTTAACTAAATGCATTTTGAGTACTTTATGCTTTTGGATAATAAAAGAAGGCAAAATGAGAAATATACATTATAATGTGAATACTTAACTTAGACAAACCTCAGTTTTATTCTTATACCACACATAATATACATTAATAATATCTGAAGTCATCTTATTGGGTCATTTTATTTTATAATGTTGATATCTTTTATAAAATAAAGATAATGAGACTGAAAGGAAAAGACTATAATATTTAATCAATAAATGGCTAATAAACATTATTCTTTATTGGAAATTATATGTGATAATATTCTAGAACTATATATGTATAACATATATAAACAGTGTATATACTCATTGTTATGTATATGTATGTGATTATATATAAGTATATATTTCATTGTTATGTTTAGCATTGTAAGCACTCTTGACCTTTAATGATATCCTCCCTGTACCCAGGATTGGAGTATTTCAGGGCCATGTATATATAGATATTTTTAAAGAACTCTTTTTAAACCTTCTCACCTCCCTTCTTTCCAAAGAAAAAACAACACTTTAAAGAAGCAGGTCTCTGCCAAGAAGCAATATACTGCCTACAAGTGTTCTTATTATTGTAACTTATTCCATTTTGCTGCTACCTTGATAAAAGAAATTTATTATCTATACATTCCTCTAGATTCCCATAAAGAGAGGTGAATATTATTGGAATAAATTGAAGACACAGACTTTAAGTTTCATTATTTTCAAGTAAAATCCAAAGGAATATAACTGTTCAGGGATGTGTGCTCAGGTTTATTATTCTTATATTTGGTAATAAACACAATGAATAACTGTGGTTATATGGAACACTTTTAAAAATCAGATGGAAACAGAGAAGACATACTCAAGAGACACAAACTCTTTCTGTTCCTTTTTTTTTTAATTTGCTATTTTCCAGAACATAGCAGGTAATAATTTCAAGGTTGATAAATCCATGTTATTGCCACCTACTTCAAAAGTAATTTGAATAACTCCTTTGAGTTTAGCTCCTATTTAACAAATAGAAACTCATGATATGGTATTTGAAAGATTCAAACTAAGTCAAGATGTAAGTTCTTTTTTTTTTTTTTTTTTTTAATCTACCCTCAGATCATCCTCTGATGAATGGATGCCCTTGACTTATTAGTAATGCCATAACTCTCATAGAATACAGAAGAAACCACACCTTTTTGTGGAACAAGTAACTGGCCTATTAAATGAATAGAATATCCTCCTGCAAACCCTGAAAAACCATGTTATTTGCCTTCTCTCATTCTATACCTCTTTTCCCAGTCTTAAACTTAACGGATGCTCTCTTTTTATCCTAAACTTTTCTCTGTATCTTCTGTCATGTGGTGTGTGTGTGTGTGTGTGTGTGTGTGTGTGTACATACATTTGCTAAAGGAAATGTTAAAGCAAAGAACACTGGAGAAAACAAGACAAAAATATTAATTTATACTATTTATTCTACTTTCATTAATTTATGGCTAATAGGTTCTAACATTAAAGAAAGAACATACATACTACTGTGATTCTGCTAAATGAGCACAGGACTAAGTATAGTCCTAATAACTTGTCTTTATTCCTATAAATTAATGCATCTCTGAACATTTACAAGAAAGTTCTATTTACAAGAGAACCTCATCTGGCCAATGTGTTGAGGATGAGAGAATTTAGAGTGCTGAGTCCTCAAGTGCTGAGGACAGGCCTCAGTTGGCCCCCCTCAATCCGCGGGAGAAGTCAGGGTTCTGGTAGAGGTGGGCAGGGAGTCGGTGGTGAAAAGGGTGACAAATAGACATGGACACAAGGAAGAGTGTACCTGAATGTAATTTCTCAAAAGCAAGTACCAGACTTAGAATACAGAAGAAAAACAAGAAAGCTTGGCGAATATATCCACCAAGGTGCTTTGAGATTCATAATGGTACTTTAAACAAAACAAAATGCATACATAAAAAGCTAGGGGGAGCCAGGCAGTGTTTAAAACTGAGATAGGAACAGCTCTTATTTAAGATCAGCTAAACACAGGAGCCAGGTGAATGGTCTGATGCAATGCTAGTCTATTGTTAAACCCACCACCAGGGGGCCCTTTGTAAATACCTTATTATGCTATTCCTCTGGGCCTAGTGAAAANCATGCACCAGGGGAATTCTGTTCTACTAACCCTTTCATGAACAATACTTCAGTTCCTCCTAAAACCACAACCCACCTTCTTCCTAGGCCATTGTAAATTCCTGTGTGTGGAAGTCACTCGGCTAGTTTTCTTTCTTTCTTTCTTTCTTTCTTTCTTTCTTTCTTTCTTTCTTTCTTTCTTTCTTTCTTTCTTTCTTTCTTTTTTTTATATTTCTATCATCTTTATTCAGTAGTTAATTTATCAACTTTTTCACAGAACACAGAACTGACTCCTCTTCTGTTTAAATTTCACTAGTCATAAGATGTCTATTACCAAAATGGGGTTGAGGTAGATATCCATAAGCCAAAAGTATAAAAATGAAATTGTAAGATGTCCTTGGACCATTCAGTCAGGTTCAGGATATAAAAGGTATACACACTCTCAAAAGAACAGAAACATNTGACTATATACTTCTTTGTCAATAACTACTTTTAAATACAGATTTATTTTTATTTTTATGGGTATAACTGTTTCACATACCTAGTGCCTTCAGGGACCCTTAGATTCCTTAAGAGTAGAGTTACAGTTTCTTTGAGCTCTCAGTTGATATTGTTGTTCCACCTATGGGGTTGCAGCCCCCTTCAGTTCCTTGGATAATTTCTCCTTACATCTCTATTCTAAGGTAGAATGCCCATCTTTTCTATGCTTGTGTTAGAATTAGGTGTCCACTGGCTTCTACCTAAGAGAGAAAGACAGTGGTTGTTATGGCCATTTTCCTCTTGTGATGACTCCAGGTTCTGTAGCCACTATGGGCAAAGAGAGGAAAGAANGGTTATGGGAGCAGGGGAAAAAATGCATTTCCTTGTCTGGCCATGTAGCTCCATATTTGCTGTATCTGGCAAAGTGTTAAGTCTCCCATGGATATATTTGAGTATGTTTAGAAAAATTCACAAGTGTTGCCTCCAATGGAAATAAGTGGTGTTGGCAACATTCTTTCTTCCTGCCACTCCCAATATCTGTCTACTTCTCTAACATCCCATTCTTGATAACCATTTCCATGTTGGAGTCTTCTCATATTTTTGCAGACATTCTCTTGGGAAAACATCCAAAGACTTCCCTTGCTGCAGACTTCAGTGTTCCTATTTTGGAGCAAGAATTAGTCCCTGGAGGCATCTCATAGACTGAAAATGTTTTGAGAACAGAGACCCATGAAGATCAATTTAGNGGAGTTCTTTTTTACCCCTAGGTACCCTGGGTGTGAACCAGGCACCCATCCTTGGTACCTGCCAGCTTCAGATGTTCCCATGGAAAAGTCTCTTTCTTTATTAGAGCTTAGATTTTTAAAAGTAGTTTTATGACTTGACTAGAAAGCTGGCTCATCAGTTAAGAGCACTTGCTGCTCTTGTGGAGGACCTGGGTTCTGTTCCCAGCACTCAACTGAGAGCTCAAAGAAACTATAACTCTACTCGGCTATTTTTCTAAGTATTTACTATGTAGACTAGCCCTGAGATTACTAGCTCTATTCAAGTAAACTGTAATGCCTGATTTCTTTCACTGTCTTCCTTACAATACTAGAGGTAATTCTGAATGTTACTGAATAGGTAACATTCTTACTGAATTCCAAGTGCAGGGTTGGCTCAAGGACTGCCTAGGAAATTGGAACACTGGTGGAGGCTAATCTAACTTAGCTATATGTCAAAATCAATCCTTAAAAGGACTTATAATAAAACAATACTGAAAGAGAGCAATACTGAATCCATACACCAGACTAACATGGGGACAGGTTTGGCACATACTTGCTATGGGAATGGCGAAGTTCCAGGAGGCTAAGTTTCCATGAAAATCTTTGCCTCAGAACTGGGTCCAGGCATTTAGGCCTGTCACACAGACTTCACTGGAGTGGGTGTGGCATTCAAGTGGATATTTATGTCACTTGACTACATCCCAAGACTTAGGTGTCATAGTGGCCAAAACAGCAAAGACATATATATGTAACACAAACAAGTGGCTGAGTATAAGGAAAGAGAACCTTTCTCTCAAGTCAAACCAAATCTCTGCATGGCAAAGGGAAGCAGACATAAACTCCCACTTTTGGTTGAGGAGGTATTGGCCATTGATAGCTGTTGTGAGATAGTCAGTTTTTTTTAAAAGAGGAACCACCCTAATAAGTCAACCATGCTCAGGTGAAAGGTCACACATCTAGTAATATTTGGGCAATATTAATATAATTTGGTGCATTAATTAAAACAGAAATATAAGACACAACATTGAAACAGTATAGGAGAGGATGGTTTATCTGGGAGAAGATCATGGAGGTGATAAGAGCCAAAGAAACCTTGAGTTAATTAAGCTACTGGCAACTCCATACCTCATTTCACAATAAATCAAATGCTTATAGTGATGAAAATGGCATGTGATTGGTGTGGAGTCAGACACCAGGTAGGCAAGAAAATGAAAAAGAATAGAGAACCCGGAACATATTTACATATGTAAAGCTCACTGGTATTTCACAAAGGAAAGCAACCCAATATAATTCTAGAAGAAATGATAGCTCCATGTAGAATGAAACCTAATTCCTGTCAACCATCAACTCTAAAATATTAATTAAAACTTGACTACAAATTATAACCCTACTAGAAGCCCATTAGGGGAATATTTAGAACATAGCACTAGCCAAAAGGTTTTGAGATATGATGTCCAGAACATCTGCCCAAAGCAAAAGTGGACAAATATATTTACATTAAACAGGTTACAAACAATGAATGTATGAAATTCTTGGCCAAATGGATGTATCTGGAGGATATCATCCTTAG
>NC_034602.1:53307033-53319663 GCF_900095145.1 Mus pahari
CCTGATATAGCAACCTCTTGTGAGGCTATGCCAGTGCCTGACAAACACAGAAGTGGATGCTCACAGTCAGCTATTGGATGGAACACAGGGCCCCCCAATGGAGGAGCTAGAGAAAGTACCCAAGGAGCTGAAGGGGTCTGCAACCCTTTAGGTGGAACGACATGAACTAACTAGTACCCCCAGAGCTCGTGTCTCTAGCTACATATGTAGCAGAAGATAGTGTAATTAGCCATCATTAGGAAGAGAGACCCCTTGGTCTTGCAAACTTTATATGCCCCATTGAGGGGAACGCCAGGGCCAAGACGTGGGAGTGGGTGTGCAGGGGAGCAGGGTGGGGGGAGGGTATAGGGGACATTTGGGATAGCATTTGAAATGTAAATGAAGAAAATATCTAATAAAAAAAAAGTTACATGGGACTATTTTCACCATAAAGGAACCAATCAGTAGATTCAAATAAAGATCTGGCATGCTGCTAAAAACTTGTGAGACTCAGTGTACAAGGGCACTTTTCCACAAAATCTAAGAACCTAAGTACAAACCATGGTACCTACATGATGAAAGAAAAAACTGAATCTCAGAAATTATCCTCTGACATTCATGTTTCAGCAAGTATAGGAGGGAAAGGTTTGGTTTATCTGACTCACATTTCCATATCACTGTTCACCATCAAAAGACATCAGGACAGGGGCTCACAAAAATGCAGGATGCTACAAGTAAGATAAAGAGCTCATAAAGAGGCCATGGAAAGATCCTGCTTACTGGCTTGCTCTTCGTGGCTTGCTTAGGCTTCTTTCTTATAGAAACCAGGGCCCTCCCCCAGCAATCAGTAATGAAGAAAATGCCTTACAGCTGGATCTTAGGGAGGCATTTTTTTATTCGAGGTTGCCACCTTCCAGATGACTGTGGCTTGTGTCAAGCTGACAAAAAATAAGCCGAGACAATATACAAGCATAATAAATAAGTAATTTAAATATCCCTTGTAAAACTCAATAGTAAAATTCTTGAGAAAAATAAAAAACAAATCTTGCACCTGATCTAGCCATACCACTCTTGAGCTCAAAAGACTGTTTTATACAGAGATAGTTGTTCAATCGGGATGGTTGCTGCCTCATTCACAAAAGCTAGGAAACAGAAAGAATCCAGATGTGTCTCCAATGATGACCAGATAATGAAAATGTGATAGATTTATAATTGTGTATGATTACATTCTTCAACAGGTGAATTATGAAATTTGTAAATAAGAGGATGAATTTGGAAACAACCATCATGAATAAGGTTACCCAGACCCTAAAAGACAAGCATCACGTTTTCTTTATTGTATGTACTGTCCTAGTTAGGATTATAATTCTTGTGCAAACACACGATGACCAAAACCAAGTTGGAATCAAAGAGATATGATCATCTTACACTTCCAGGTAACAGTTTCTCAGTGAGGAAAGATGGGACAGAAACTTGGAGGCAGGAGCTGATGCAGAGTCATGGAGGGGTGATGCACATGGGGCTATTCCACATGGCCTGGCCTGCTCGGCCTACTCGGCCTGCTCGGCCTGCTCGGCCTGCTTGGCCTGCTTTCTCGTAGAAACCAGATCTCTGGGATGGTACTACCCAAAATGGCTGCCCCTTAATCACTAATTGAGGAAATGGTCAATAGGCTACCTACAACCAAATCTTTTTTCCTTAATATTTATTTTAATCATTTAATACAATTCAGTCATTATCCCCTTCCAGGTCTGCCCTCCAACAGTTCCTCATCCCATTCCTCCTATCTCCAGTCTCCAAGAGAGTGTTCCTACTTCCCCTTCCCATCCCCCATAACACCCCCCTACACACACACACACACACACACACACACACACACACCAATCCTCCCTACTCTCTGGGGCCTCACAGCTCATGGCTCTCCAGGGTTAGGTGCATCTTTTCTCATTGAGGGCAGACCAGGCAGTCCTCTGCTGTTTATATGTCAGGCGCTTCAGACCAGCTAGTATAAGCTGCCTGGATGGTGTCTCAGTGTCTGAGAGATCTCAGAGGTCTGGGCTAGTTAAGACTGCTCATCTTCCTCAACTTTTTCCAGACTTTCCCTAATTCAACCACAGGGGTCCCTGACATTAGCTCATTGGTTGGGTTTAAGTATCTACATCTGTCTCATTCAGCTGCTTCTTGGGCCTCTCAGAAGACAGTGATGCTAGGCTCCTGTCTGTAAGCACACCACAGCGTCAGTACTACTGTCAGGTCTTGCAGCTTCCCATTGCTGTGGATCCCAGAGCTTGCACTGGCATTTTCTCCATTGAGACATTTTCTCAATTGGTGTTTCTTTCTCTCAGATAACTATAACCTGTGTCAAGTTCACATTAAATTGTCCAACACATGTAGATTTTAGCTTTAAATTTTAGATACATGCTATTCATTTGGAATCCCCATAAAGGTTAGAAAACTAGTACGAGCTATGGACTACAGAGGTTTTTTTTTTTTTTTCTTTTTTCTTTTTTTTTTAAAGGAAGAAGAAATAGAATTTAATGTTATAAATATGGGAATGATGAAAATGAAACATGAGGGATGAAAATGGTGTTGGAAATCAGGGTATCAGGGCAGAACAGGTAGTATGGGGAGGCATAATTCATATTAATGACCTTTAGAAAAAGCTATAATGAAATGTATTGCTATAGGAATTTAAAAAGTAAAAAAACATAAATACATAAAATGTTCTAAAGCAGAGTTATTCTATGATGTTAAGGACAGTACCCTAATTAGACACAATACATTGGCAAAGTACCATTTTCAGAGTAATTTACCATTGGGTTGCCTAAGATCCTCAGAACCTACTGACTATGAAATTGCTTTGGTTTGGCCTCAAGAACTTTATGGCAAGATTTTTTTTTTCCCTGAGAGATCCCATATTCTGGTTAGAAAGTTGGACAAATGAGAATTTTTTACTTTTGAAGTACTAGGTCAGAAGTGCTTGGTTATACTGAGTAGTGTTGCTCAATACTATATGGGAATCATTTTTGTTGTTCTTCAATGAATCTTTCCATATTCATGCATTATTATCTTTTTATATTACAACCCAAATTATTGCACTAGCTGTTTTATGTACACGTTTGAAAATCAATAATTATTAAAATTTTCTTTCACAAGAACATGCTTTATATTTTCCTTTATTTTTTATTATTAATAATTCCATTTGTTTACATCTCATGATATTCCTCTTCCCAGTTACCCCTCTACACCCCCTCCCACCAATCCTCTCACCCCACTGCTTAAGCATCTCCCTATGCTGGTGCATCAAACCAATACAAAACCAAGGGCATCCCCTCTCCTTGATGTCAGGTAAGAGTAGCCTTGGCTACATATGTATCTGAAGTCATAGATCCCTGAATGTATACTCCTTGATTGGTAGTCTTTTCCTTGGGAGCACTGGTAGTTTAGCTGGCCTACATTGTTCTATGTGGTTGCAATCCCCCTCAGTTCCTCCAGTCCTTCTGCCAGCTCTCCCACCAAGGGCCTTGAGCACACTCTGGTGGTTGGCAGTGAACATCCACATCTGCAATGGTCTGGTGCTGTCAGAACCTCACACAGAACAGTCACACAAGGTTCCTGTCAGCAAGCACCACTTGGCAACAGCAACAGTGTAGGGGTTTGGTATCAGTAGATAGGATGGATCCACAGGTGAGGCAGTCCCTAGATGGCCCTTCCTTCAATCTCTGCTCCATTTTTTGTCCCGGTCTTTACCTTGTACAGGAATATTTCTGGGTTAAAAAACTTCTTCATAGAGTTAGAATGATCAATTAGAAAAGTCATTTGGAATGACAAAAAACTCAGGATACTGAAAACTTTGCTCAAAAATAAAAGAACTTCTGGGGGATTCACCATCTGACCTTATGCAGTACTACAGACCAATAGTGTTAAAAACTGCATGGTATTGGTAGAGACAGGCAGGAAGATTAATTGAATAGAACTGAAGACCCAGAAATGAACCCACATAGCTATAGTCATTTGATCTTTGACAAAGGAGCTAAAACCATCCAGTGGGGAAAAAGAGACAGCATTTTCATCAAGTGGTGCTGGTTCAACTCTCAGTCAGCATGTAGAACAATGCAAATCAATCCATTCTTCTCTCCTTGTACAAAGCTCAAGTTCAAGTGGATCAAGGACCTGCACATAGAACCAGATTTACTGACCTAATAGAAGAGAAATTGGGAAAGACCCTCAAACACAGGGGCACAAGGGAAAAGTTCCTGAACAGAACACCAATGGCTTATGCTCTAAGATCAAGAATTGACAAATGGGACCTCATAAAATTGCAAAGCTAAGGACACTGTCAATAGGACAAAATGGCAATCAAAAGATTGTGAAAAGATCTTTGCCAATCCTACATTTGATAAAGGGCTAATATCCAATATATGTAAAGATCTGAGGAAGTTAGACTGCAGAGAACTAAATAACCCTATTAAAAATGGGTTACAGAGCTAAATAAAGAATTCTTAACTTTTTTTATGGCTGAGAAGTTCCTAAAACAATATTCAACATCCTTAGTCATCAGGGAAATGAAAATCAAAACAACCCTGAGATTCTCACACCAGTCAGAATGACTAAGATCAAAAACAGGTGACAGCAGATGTGGCAAGGATGTGAAGAAAGAGGAACACTACTACATTGTTGGTGGGATTGCAAGCTGGTTCAACAACTCTGGAAGTAAGTCTGGCAGTACCTCAGAAACTGGACCTGAGGATCAAGCTATACCACTCCTGGGCATATACCCAAAAGATGCTCCAACATATAACAAGGACACATGCTCCACTATGTTCATAGCAGCCTTATTTATAATAGCCAGAAGCTGGAAAGAACTCAGATGTCTTTCAACAGAGGAATGGATACAGAATATGTAATATATTTATACAATAGAGTACTACTCAGCTATTAAAGACAATGACTTCAAGAAATTTTTAGGCAAATGAATGGACTTTAAAATATTATCCTGAGTGAGGTGACCCAATCACAAAACAACACACATGGTATGCACTCACTGATAAGTGGACATTAGCTCAAAAGCTCAGAATACCCAAGATACAATTCACAGACCATGTGAAGCTCAAGGAGGAGGATCTAAGTGTGGGTGCTTCCATCCTTCTTAGAAGAGGTAACAAAATATTCATGGGAGCAAAGAAGGATGCAAAGTGTGGAGCAGAGACTGAAGGAAAGTCAATCCAGAGACAGCCCCACCTGGGGATGCAGTCCATATACAGTCAACAAAAGCAGACACTATTGTAGATGCCAAGAGGTGCTTGCTGACAGGAGCCTGATGTAGCTGTCTTCTCAGAGGCTCTGCAGAGACTGACAAATACAGAGGTGAATGCTTGCAGCCAATCATTGGCTGGGCATTGGGCTCTCAATAGAGCAGTTAGAGAAAGTACTGAAGGCAATGAAGAGGTTTGCAACCCCATAGGAAGAACAACAATATCAATAAACCAGAGCTCCCAGGGTCTAAGCCACCAACCAAGGAGTATACATGGAGGGACCCAGCCACACATTTAGCAGAGGATGGCCTGGTTGCATATCAATGGAAGGAGAGGCCCTTGGTCCTGTGAAGGCTCTATGCTCCATTATAGGGGGACACAAAGGTGGGGAGGAATGAATGAGTGGGTGTGTGGGGGAACACCCTCATAGAAGCAGGAGGAAGGAGGATGGAATAGGGAGTTCTGGGGGGGGGTGAGGAATTGGGACAATGTATAATATTTGAAATGTAAATAAAGAAAATATCCAATAAATAAAAATGACTAAGTATATTTAAAAAAAAATCTTCTAGATGGGTTTATGATTGCATCCTCAACTGTGGTCCAAACCTATCTACTGGTTATTGTCTCTACAGGTTCTATCTCCCCTTCACTGTGCATTTTGGCTAAAATCATCCCAATTGGGTCATGGGAGCCTCTTGCTTCCCTGGTGTCTGGGACAGCCTCCAGTGCCTATCCCCAGTTCCTCGTGTCCCACTGCTACATATTTTTATCCGATTTCCTGACCCTTTATAGATAACAATACATACTATAGACATTTTTAATGGCAACAAGTTCTAAGACCAATACAATGGAGGGATAATTTGTTGTTTTCTGTTCTGAATTTCTTAAGAATAGTGGTTATTATACTTCCCTCTTTTATGTGAAAAGCCTTTTGTTCTGGGCAATTTTAATATTTTTTTAAAGTAAATTTTAGTATATGTTTTCATTTTATACAAATCCTGTATCATGGTTTACAATCTTAGTCTAACTTATAGAGTTGATATTTCCCTTAGGTTTTGTTATTGTTGTTGTTGTTGTTGTTTCTCATTATCATAGGACTAAGAAAGAATAATCTCATTTTATTCCCTATTATACACACTTTGTCCTTAAAGAAATCAACATTAATGACCTATAAATATATTTTCTGGAAGTGTATATAGAGGCACAAGTTCATACTATTCACAAATATTAAGATGCTTTTACTTTTTCTTTATTTTTAAAAGTACCTGTATATACTATAGACAATATTAATGACAGCAAATGACATAAAATTAATATATATTTATTGTGCTAAACTTAGCTTTTGTCATTTAATGAAGCATCATGACTCTTCCTTTATGTAGTTAATATCCAGGTGACTTTGTACGGAGACTTCCCCACTCCAACCTCGAGATGATGCTCACCCAGGAATCACGAATAAAAAAAAAGTCTTGATGCAAACACAGGAGGCAGTTTATTAATGGAGCTCTGGGCCAACACATATCTCACGCAGGAGACAGCGGCATCGACCCCGAGGCTGGGGACCAGGGGTTTATATACAAAAAAGAAACGGGAGTAGGGCATAGTTGGCACAGTTTCACACAATTTGTTAGCAAATAGTACATGCAGGTCAGGGTAATCAGTAATTCTTAGAGTTAAGTGCTTATCTATGTTAGCAAAGCATCTTGCTAACCTTTGACCCCAGCTAGACCACACTAGAGAGATAGGGAGGCGCCTGCCCCATAATTCAGTTGAGACAGTCCAGTAGTCCTTGCATTCCTCCCTTACAGATATGGTCGGCCAGTTTCTTGAACTTAACAACATTTTGTTCTGCCCCCCAACCCCCCACCTTGGACATGCCTGGCCCTGTTCTGCTTACTTAGGCCTGGGATATTTTTAACTAACTAACATGAACTACCTGTGTCATGAATCTAAAATTTAAATCTTTCACAGGAAAATAATAAAGCACTTTACTTAATAAAATCTTGATATTTTATACTAAATAAATCATATAATTCTTTAAGTATTTCTTGATGACCATTCATACCATTTATGGTTGATTACCAGTTTTTAAAATTATAATTAACTTTCAGTTCCTAATTGTTATACAACACACACACACACACACACATATACACACACAAATATATACCCTTTCCATAATTCTGTTCTGAAAGAATTAGCCTGTTTTTTGTACTGCTTTATTTGAGATTTTTACTGAGGTACCTATTTGTGTATTTATTAATCCATGAATGAGACTTTCAGTGAAAAATTAGGATTTCTACTTTTATAATCAAATTAGAACTTCCCCTCTTACAACCAATATTAGTAGATTTTAGAAATACCTCATACACAGGGAATGAGAAACTCCTATAATGGAAGAGAAATTTTATATATATAAAATTTCGATAATTGCTTTAAAAAATTGGGGAAACCTATGAGAAATAAATATGTGAACTAGAGGCTTTGGAGAAGGTTCAAAATTAATGAGGACAAAAGAAAAGAAAGGAAACATCTAGACTCAGAAATCTCATGGTATAACAAGGATCCGGATAGAGAGAATGTTCAGGGGGCAATGTGGCAACGTGAGAATTTTAGATTTTATCTCGACACATTTACAGAATGTTGTGTGAGGCATATTTATATTCATCTTGAATACTGTACATTAAAGTAGACTTTAAATTCTATCCTATTCTCATCGTACATTCAAATTTTCTTTCTTCTAATTCTTTCTTTACTTTACTTTTTTTTCTTTCTTTTTCTTTTTCTTTTTTTTTTTTTTTTTAGTTTTTCGAGACAAGGTTTCTCTGTGTAACCCTGCCTGTCCTGGAATTCACTCTGTAGACCAGGCTGGCCTCGAACTCAGAAATCCACCTGTCTCTACCTCCCAAGTGCTGGGATTAAAGGTGTGTGCCACCACCATCTGGCCTTTCTTCTATTCTTGAAATTACTGCTATAGTTCCTGTCTGTGCCATAGAGTGCCTGAACCTGTTTCTACCATTGCCTGTATATGACACAAACATTTTGTCTTATTCTTTCCCCTTTGCTCTTCAGCTTCAAAGAACTTGAATCTATTCTTAAATTCTATGAGACATGTTTACTCAGCTCATATTTGAATACCAAGGTTAGAAATGGCAGAAGGCCCCTAATTAAAATGCATGGGACTAAACTCAAACAATCCCATTTGTTAGTTTGTTTGATTGACCACAATTTTAGGTCATTTTCTTTTTGTTTGAAATGCATCAAAATACAGCCATTTGGTCTTTATTTATTATCTTAGTTACATTTTTTTTCAGTTTTTAAATAAGTAAAATAATTTATCTCAATCCTACTTTTCTTCTGATTTCTAAAAATTTACACAGTAAAAAATATAAATGTGCCTAAGTTATAATGATTTAATTTAAAATTCAGTTGTAAATTGTAGAAAGGAATTAATTGCATTAATATTTTTCAACAATCCTGTCCACATATCTTACTTTCCAAATTTTCTATCAAAATAGTCTCATTAAAATTGATATATTAATGGGAGAGTGTGCCGTTTAATTTTGCCTCACAGTTCTCTTCACTTAAGTTTAGAGTTTTCTCATTATAACTTTGAAGCAATTAATTCAGATGGGAAAAAGGTAAAAACATTTTTAGTTTGTATAATTGCACAGATGTTAATCTGCTATCTAGAAAGAAGAGAATAGCAGGAAACTCATTTTTTTCTTCAAGAAGAACAAGAACATACCACATTATATTATACTTTGGATGATAATTCCTCTAAATCCCTTTGAAGTTTCCATGTACCAAGCACAATAAAACATGTGGTATGGAGCTTTTTTCTGAGCTTTGCTGTTTACGAAACTAGAGTAGAAAACCAATCACTAGATGGGAAACTTGTAACAACTGTCATAAAATAAAGTGCAGATACCTTAACTGTCTTGATTATTTCATGTAAACCCAAAGAAAGGAATTCAAACTCAAAAAAAAAAATTTCTGTCCACTCAAAGAACATTTAAAATACATTTAACAGGTGAATTTTCAGTATTGAGAGAATTTTAAATAAGTTTAGCTGTGAAGCCATCAGAAAGATAACTCTAAGCTTCAGTTCTTCTGTAAATATTGGTCAGTTAACTTGCCTGTCATCTAAGTATTTCCTGAAATAGAATAACACAGAGGATGCTGTATATAACACATAACTGTTTGTGTAGTCCATCAACACTATTGTATTTCTGAGTGTAATTTAATAATTTATTGTGTTATTTACTTACTCTATAGAATCCTGATCTATTGTATCTAAACGTGTACATTCTGTATCTAATATTTTATATATTTTGTCAATATAAATATTACTCTACATAATAGTCATTTGACTGTGTTAGGTGAATTATATAGCCTTCTAGAATTTGTTGTTATTTAATTCTCCCCACTTCTTTCCATCTTACAGAAGTTCTTCTTAGGATACCCTAATCTCACATTTTTCGTAATGTTGCTACTATGTGACCTTACTCATCCTTGACTGTGAGGTACAAAGACAAACCAAGATTTCCTCTGGAAGGCAGTGACTTGTATCTTCAAAAGGAATTCAGGATTACGAAGATATGACTTGAGACTCTAAGAATTCAAGGTCACCCTGGATAAGCTTGGATTCTTATCTGAAGCTTATTCAAACCTTCTGAATTGGTAAAATTGAGCTGTAAATGTCAAAAAAAACACAGACTTTCTCATGTGATTTGCTATACTTTTAACTTCAGTTCCAATTCTATTCCAAACTAAGAGCACAATTTCTTCTTCAGTGTCCTTGTAGAAAATCTTCAAGTATCAAAAGCAAGGGATGAAAACAAAGACATGTGTGCGTAGGAAGAAGGCAGGGTGAAAATTGTTCTAAATACTTCCTAAAATACTTGTTTTAATTTGGTTTTTAATTGTTTTTTTTTTTTTAGAAACCTATTTTTTAAAAAAAATGTTTAGTTTTGTTTTATGTAAGGTATGTGAGCGCGCGCGTGTGTGTGTGTGTGTGTGTGTGTGTGTGTGTTACAACAGTGAAATTCTTCTTTCACCATTTTGGTTGTAGAAATAAAGCTGAGTCTTCAGGCTTTGTAGCAGATGCCTTTGCCTTCTGATAGATTCAGTACTAGCCATCACCCACATTCCTGATTTTAAATATTTTAAGTTTATTTCTTTCTAACATAATTTAACAGCTGTTAATTCTGTGTCTGTATGAAATTAAATCCTATTACGCTTACCTTCCTCCTTTTTTTCACCCCTTCCAAAATGAGAGCAATGCCTATGACATATTCAAAAGGCAGAGAGATTCTACCTAGGAAGGAATACCATCTTTTCTGTGAAGGTCTTTGATCCCTGAAGTGGGCAATATTGATATCATCTTTAGGACTAGCATTCACCTGTTATCTATTTTCATCATAAACAACTGGAGGCTTTATATCCATAACTATTTACTATAAGGAGGAACCTCTTTTAATCAAAGCCTCTTTTAATCAATAACATAGCATGCATGTTATTGGTATTTAACATACAGTTTCAATTTTTTTCACTCCATGTACATTTAGTAAAACATCTGTAAAAGTTAATCCTAGGGTATTTATCCTCCAGAAATTTGAGTGCAATAATTGTGGAAGTTTTTTGTTTTTGTTTTTGTTTTTTTTTACGTTGCAGACTTCCAAAATTGTAAAGTTCTCTTTGAAAGACATCAAAGTCTTACAATCTATGTGTGTGGCTCAAGGTAAAGTTAAGAATAAAAAAAACAAACAGCAATTACAAATGAACATTCTAAAATGATATTATATAGCAATGTGTCTCTTGTCCACAGAACTTTCCAACTATGGCTTAATTGCTAATGTGAAGCCAGGACCACATACTTTAAATATATATAAAGGCAGAGATTCTACCTAGGAAGGGTATATATATATATATATATATATATATATATATATATATATATATATATTTGATCTAAGAAGTTTGCAAATCTCACTTGATGTCACAAAATAAATATTCCTGAGGGGAAAAAATTATATACATATATATATATATATATATATATATATATATATATAGGCTGTGATGATAAGTAGATATTGCATGTAACCAGTTTAAAAATATTTCCAGGGAAAGAAAGAAAATTAAGGTCAATATTTGAACACAACCTAGCAGCCAGTACTAATACAGACCAGAAAATATGCTAAAACAAAGAAAATATCAGGGCCATGAAGTAGCAGTAAACCTATCTAATGTCTGCTAGATGTGAAAAGTCATGGGAAAAACGGACAGAAGTAGTTCTTAACCACTGGTACTTCAGAGGGCACACTGAAGAAGCTTATATCTCATTTAGATAACAATAAAATTATTCACTTTCGATAGTTGAAGCCAATCCACATACACACATTTCATATCAGTCACTGAAAAATACAGTGTTTGGTAATAAACAATTTCAGCAGTTAAAAACAATGAAAACATCTCTAGCATACTGTGCTCAGATTTTAGGTCTTTAATACTAGTAGACCATATATAAATACATATGATGAATATTGCCTGTGAGGTTGTTTCAATGGACATTGAAAATTTATAATGGGGAAAATATAGTGCATGAGACCAAAGAACTGGTTAGTTTTGTTTCATCAGCAATGGCATGATGCTTAACATTGTGGACTCATAGTATCTCTGCTACATCCACTCCAGTAGTGACTCATGTGACAGGTCTAGAAACCTGGACGCAGTCCTGAGGTGAAAAGTTAATGGAAACTTAATCTCCTGGAAATTTGACATTCCCATAGCTAGAATGCCCCAGATTTGTCCCTGCGATAGTGTGGAGGGTCTTGCATGTTTTCTTACAGTATTTTACTGGATAAGAGTTTGAAATCTCAGAGCAAGCTTAGCATCTTAGAATCTTTATTACAGTCCGGTGTGGCAGGCTACATTGTATATTAGAAGAAAGTTGGTGAGTTCTTCTGACAAATGGAGATTCCCTACAGATAGTTAAAAGAGCATCCTAGTTATGCCCATATGCAGGAATTTACAAAGACCTATGAAAAAGTAAGGTTGTAGTCTAAGAAGGAACTAGAGTAAATACTTAGAACAATAGGTAGCTGAGCCACTCCATACACAGGAATTTATTACAATGGCCTAGAGGGAAGGTGGACTATACAATAGACTAGAATTGGAACTATGGCAAGGGCATGAAGCCCTTGCCTCTGGCTTCTAAGATTAAGCTGAACTTAGGTGGAGCTGCTTTTCTTTAAAAATTTATTATTATTATTATTATTATTATTATTATTATTTATTTATTTATTTATTTATTTTGGTTTTTCGAGACAGGGTTTCTCTGGGTACTCCTGGCTGTCCTGGAAGTCACTCTGTAGACCAGACTGGCCTCGAA
>NC_034602.1:53321524-53333461 GCF_900095145.1 Mus pahari
TCAGGCATGGTGATTCCACCAGAGGTTCTTTTATTGTTGAGAATGGTTTTTGCTATCCTAGGTTTTTTATTATTCCAGATGAATTTGAAAATCTCCCTTTCTAACTCTGACAGGACTAACATAGTCAAAATGGCTGTCCTGCCAAAAGCAATCTACAGATTCAATGCAATCCCAATTAAAAGTCACCGGAATTTTTAATCTTAGCCATTCTGTCTGGTATGAGATGAAATCTCAGGGTTGTTTTGATTTGCATTTCCCTGATGACTAAGGATGTTGAACATTTTTTCAGGTGTTTCTCAACCATTCGGTATTCCTCAGCTGAGAATTCTTTGTTTAGCTCTGTACCATGATGCTGGTGGGGCTGCTTTTCATCCCAGTTGTTAACATTGAAGTTTTGTATCCCAATTGGCTCCTGTTAGCTTTTTGTATGCATTCCTCTGTTTTGTGTAAAAGTTGCTTCAAAGACTGGTGCTTGCTTTGATACAAATTACATTCAGATACACACTCTCTGTGTGTCCGTGTCTGTTTGTCATGTGTGCCAACTGCTTGCTTACCTTTAACCGGAACCCCTGATTTCTTCCTCGGATTGAGGGAGGTCAACTGAGGCCAGTCTGTGGTGTATCTCAAACTATAAAATGGGGATATTAAATAATACAGGCTTTTTGTGAATTATATTGAATGGTGTTTGTATGTGTGTGTGTGTGTGTGTGTGTGTGTGTGTGTGTGTGTGTGTGTGTATACATTGGAAGGAAATGAGTGGAGCTTGTTGTATGAAGATAGGAGATTTGTCTATTGTAGCATCTAGCTAATGACCTTCATTCTTCGCCTACCCATAGACTTAATGATGTTTCATATAATCAATATCTTAAGCACATCCCTTTCATGCCATTTATAGGAGGCAGGTACTTTTCTATGTTATATATTTGTTTTAGCTCACCTGCTTTAGAGCCAAGTAAAATTAGTGGCAGAAGGTGTCATGTAAATCCCTTAGATTGGAAGAGCTGAAACAAGATAGATTCAAACATCACTGAATATCACACACAGCAATATATGGTAATTTCTCAAGTGGCTCTATCTGGTTCACTACTTTCTTGTTTAATACAGAAATGTCTAGTGCCTATTTCATTAAATCATTAATGGTTAAATGAATATATGTTTATAAAATATGTGCTTAATGTCAATCATGCATTATAATTAATTTTCAATAGATAGTTTTTACAAATTTGTATAACTCAAAATGAATTACTATACAGTTACTTTTACCAATATTTTGCTTTAGTTGTTAAATTTTCAAACCACTTATAATTATGAATGTTGTCAAAGCATTTCTCTTTTTCATTTCTTTATTTCTACAGCTCTTTAATAGTCTTCACACTTTTTAAAACTGTTAAGTCTATTCTCTAATGAACAATGCCAAGTGAAGCTGAGATAGAAGCAGGATAAGGTATGGAAACTAAGGCATGTCTAGAATTCAGGCATCATTAGCTCTTTAGGGATGATGTAGGTTGAAATTTTTTTCTAAAAATAAATATCAGAGTAGAAAAGAAAAACGCGTTCAACAAACGCATGTTGCAATTTAAAAATAGAAGTTTTAAGTACACAACTATACAAAGAGACTGCTCAGATTGAGTCCGATTTCTTTTGCAAACTTTCATATCCCTCCTACTACCTTCATCAGGAGGTATTCATCATCAAGCTTAACTCATTATTTGTCCCTTCATGAAGTATTGTATTGAGGAAAGAAATTACTGCTCACTCCTATTTCTCAGTTTTAAATTCTCCAATTCTTAAGCACAAAGTGGCTGATTTTTTTTTTTGAAAAATCAAGAAATAACAAGTCAAAAGCCAAGATAGAACCTGTAGTAGAAAAATCCAGATTGTCACATACGAAAATGTCAATCTTATACCCAGAGTATTAAAATTGTTTTCTTTTGATTGCCTCTATGGGGATTTATTTCTTCTTAACACCCTGAGGCCATCAATCTGACATTTCCATTTGTATTTCTACCCTAAGCTATAAACTGTAGAATGAGTGGAAAACATTAATAAAACAATAATTCAAAGTTTGTGAAGCATTGATAAAATGTCAAGAGGAAGTGTCTGTCTTTGGATTCTATCTGACAGGTTTAATAAAATGACACATTGTAAGGAAATAAGGAAACACAGCATTGTAACAAAACAAGAAAATTAACACAGATATTTACTAAAACAATTCTCCCCTTATTTTCAGGAAGGTTAGGCATTTAACCAAAGTGATAAATTTTAAAGGTGAATAAGGCTCATTAAGAGGTTTCAAAGTTTATCCGTTTTTGAGAAAAATTGACACATTTTAGCCACTTTAATAAGTTTCCTCTTAATTTGTAAATGACATCAAGATGTTTAAACAAATTGATAATTGTAATATAATTATGTTTTATAAACAGTTTAAAATAATTTAAAAATTCCCTATAAAGTCCTACAAATTATAAATATTCATATATTTTAATATTTTAATATTCAAACTTTTATCACATGAACTTTATGAATATAATTATTACAGATATGTAAAATATGTTCTGTTTAAATAAGTCCAAATGATACAATTATCCAGCACTTAAGATAATATTAGTAAGACAAATGAATCTCCAAAAGTCTGTATCTCTCTGTATTTTGAAAGTTTAACTTCATTTCAAAAATGGATGTGACTTCACTGATTACTAAACGACAAGGCAAGTCTCTAATTCATACTTATAGATATTTATACATCAAGAAATTATATATTTTTAAGAAATATAAATATATAAAATTAGACTATTTATGTGTGAGGTCAGTGAGCCATGGTGCTATGGTAAACAGGTCTGGAGAGAGAACAAGGTCGTGGTAGAAATCTCATTCTGAGATCAGGCAGGAATAGGGCCACTCTTCTTCTGCCCCAGGTCTGGGTGTCACAGTGCATGTAGCCCTGTGCTCCCAACTTTACCCAACCTGAAAAGGTGACTAAGTTTGGTAGTCAGGTTACCCTTCCTATCCCCTTATTAGGTCATATCCAGCAGCACCTGGAATTCCCCTTATGCAAATGAACCATCTCCAGCACCTATAGCCTCTACTCCCCCTGCCTTCAAAGGTTTAAATGACCTTTGTTCTCCCCATTAAAATGAGCTATCTCAATGAAGCTGCCTCTGAAGAGTCTGAGTTCGAAGCCAGCCTAGTCTACAGAGGGAGTTCCAGGACAGCCAGGGCTACACAGAGAAACCCTGTCTCGAAAAACCAAAAAAGAAAAAGAAGAAGAAGAAAAAAAAAAAAAAGAGTCTGTTCTCATTCACTTAGCTCCCAGCCATTCTACCTTGCTTCCCCTCCCAGGTTTGCTGGTTGTGATCATGGGTGATCATGTGTCTACTTAAGGGGAAGAGGAGCTTGAAAAACATACATGTTTATTTTTTTTCACTTTTACTCATTTAATTATAAATTCAATTGGTTTCAGATATTAGGTTGTTCCAAATGTTCTTTAACACTTCTTTTTCAGAGTTATAAGAAATTTAGTGGAGAATAACTGTGGATTTCAAAAACAACAAAATAGTAGAGCAAAATAATAGTATATAAGAGAATGTGCTATATCTCATGACAAGCATACCCACTCCTTGAAATGTAATATAAACAATGACAAAAATACTTAGAATCATCATCAAACTAGCAAAACAAAATGTGAAATAAGCATTATTATTTATCTGTAGCAAGTCTTACACACTAGGGCAACACATGTCAAATATGTCAAAGCTGTTTTGTACCTCTTTATCTCCAAACATGTCTTTTTTAGCTGCTAAATTAAATGTGAGATTTAAGGACTGTAGATAACAATCTATTAAAGTTAATTTTGGGAAGAATATATGATAATAATTGATATAGAAATAGAAGGATAACAGATGACAGATACACCTGAAAAAGGCTTTAAAGTATCTAGGAGACTTCACAAATGCTTTCAATGCTTTACATTCTAATTGTGTATAGTGGAATGTATAGTAAACTTAATGATAGTTCTATTGAAAATATTTATTATTTAGTAGATTTAATAGGTAACTACCAAATCATTAGTATTTGCCTTAATATTGATGATTTTGTATGTGTACATCTTTATTCAATAGTCATAAAAAAGATACTCTAAGTTTTAATAACAGTAGTTTTAGTGTAGAATAGAAAGTATTGTCTTTCTTTAATAAAAAGAGTAGAATATTTTATTTTCCAATGGTAATATTGCTAAATTTAACTGACATGTTTCTAAATAACTGAAAAACATCTATTGTTAAATTGTCACATATTATGGAGAATAAATATATCTGTGAAAGAGAAACCTTATACCTAAAAGATTTGTGTAGAATTTATGAAATAAATTGTGATGTCACCTAGGAGTGGGGACATTTGAGGGACAGAGACAGAGAGACAGAGACAGAGGTAGAGAGGAGGCCATGTTAGCAGCGTCTCTTTAAAAGGGTATGCCTAGCATACATGACTTGTGCAGATTGTGGAAATGTGGGGCATTTGGCAGTAGCAGGTAACACTGTGGCTACTGGCATTGAGACCCTGAGGCCAGGCTGTGGAATGCCTGATTTCTAACATGCTTTATCTATGAAGAGAAATATGAGGTGAGGGGTGTTCACTTGGTAGAAGACTGGACAAAGAGACTTGATAAGCAAACAGGAATGAGTGTCCTAATCTAACACCAGTTCCTTGAGATTTAATTCCACCTCTTAGGCCCCACATCTTTAAAGCACATAGACTACAAATAGAACTACAGGGAGGAACACAAGCCTGGGTAGATGCACAAATGATTCACCCAGTCAGAGTCTCTCCACTGTCCTCTGCCGGGTTTACCTGTGGATTCTACGCTTTCCCCCCCATCCCCAGAGGCTCAATATCCATTTATTTATTTATTTTTATTATTTTCTTTATTTACATTTCAAATGATATCCCAAAATTTACCTATACCCCCCCTGCCCCTGCTCCCCTACCCACCCACTCTCACTACTTGGCCCTGGCCTTCCCCTGCGCCACGCTACTGTCTCGCCAGCAAGAATGACGCTACACATCAGGATCCTTCTGCAGTAAAGCTTTAATGCATCTCGAGAGGTAATGCATAAGCTACAGGAAATATATAGGAAATGTTCTCCACCTAGGACGTGTAGCTCCCTGGTTGGCTGCTCACTATCGGCCCAGATGAAGCCACGGGACAGGCAGGGCGCAGGGGATGGAAATTTACCTGGCACATGCGCAGACCACTTGTTTACCAGTTAGAACACAGGATGCCAGCACCATCTTGCCATGGCGATTGTGAGGACGGCTCCCCACATTCCCCTGTGCTGGGTCATATAAAGTTTGCAAGACCAAGGGGCCTCTCTTCCCAATGATGGCTGACTAGGCCATCTTCTGCTACATATGCAGCTAGAGACTCGAGCTCAGGGGGTACTGGTTAGTTCATATTGTTGTTCCACCTACCTACAGGGTTGCAGCCCCCTACAACTCCTTGGGTACTTTCTCTAGCTCCTCCATTGGGGGNNCTGTGTTCCATCCAATAGCTGACTGTGAGCATCNACTTCTGTGTTTGCCAGGCACTGGCATAGCCTCACAAGATGCCGCTATATCAGGGTCCCTTCAGCAGAATCTTGCTGGCATGTGCATTAGTATCTGGGTTTGGTGGCTGATGAGGGGATGGATTCCTGGATGGGGTAGTCTCTGGATAGTCCATAGACACTGATCAGCACAGATCATTTCCCTCTCAATCTCTCAACCCTACTTCCCGTCTCTCCATTTGCAGCCCATCAGGTTTACCACTGGCAATGACTCTCTTTTATTTTTTAGTTTTTTTCTAGATCTTGCTTTCATAGTCCATTATGGAAGAGCTAGTTCAGGCTCTTTCTGATTGATCTGTGTTATTTCAATTATCTCTGACTAACTGGTTCAATTATATAAATTTCTTCTTAATTCTTATAATAGGGGGCACATTTTGTAAAGACTGGTCATGTCCCACTTTCTTCGTTGTTATTGCAAGCCAGTGCTTTTAGTTTATATGACAGTTGTACACATCGCTGCTATCTTGGTGAATTGCAGTAACACTAATCTCTTAGAGCAACTGATTCTCTTGGGCTCAGTGGGATTCCAGCTCCCTGAGCCACAGTACAACAGGCCTGGGAGGAGAGGTCTAACCTTTGCTCTTTGCAACATTTAGATTATTGCTTTGTATTTCTTGAGTTTTAGCCCCCTTTTATCTCTAGAGATAATAAATCATATTTTATTGTTTTATTCTTCATGTTTTTCTCTATTTCGATCTTCAAATCTCCCTCTGACTTTTATACAGACATTTTAAAAATTATATCTGTGTTACATTCAGATAATCCAAAAATAATCATGTGGTCTCAAAATCATCAGTTTAATTACTCCTCCGAAGACATTTCGCCAAAGATGTAACTTTTACATATTCTTCACATTAGGAACTGTATATATTTGCTGACCTTTCTTGATTATACACTATTTAGGTTGGACTCATTATACATTTTAAGAGAAAAGAATGAACATTATGTTTTTCTTCCCTTATTGACCTACAAAAAAGCAAACTAAGAAATTTTCAGAAAAGAGAAATTCATTTAATATGACACATATAGAATTTTGCTAGTTATCTCAAACAACTAATTTCCATATTAAAGAAAGTAATATTTTCATGAAATATATTCATGATGGTTGTTTATATGGAATAAAATATGATTATATTGTGTGTATGCTATTATTACTCCTTTGTCTTTACTTTCAGATAAATGTACAATATTATCATTGTGCTAATAACCATCTCTATTTTGTGAGCACTAGCAGCTCTTTATTTACCAACAGTTACTTTAGTAACATTTCTATACCTTTGCTTCAAATCTTCCTCTGAGTTTAGAACTAAAATGATTCAGTCAAGCCCAAGTGCAGAACTTTGAGATCTATCATAATCTCTCAATCCTAATATGAAAACTCTTCTGCAAGACATCAGTGCTTCATATTTCAAAATAATAAATGGATGTGTTTTTAATAGTCTAATTCATATAACTACTTTTTATACCATTTCAAATGTAATTTCTTCTCTTACAATAATAAAATTTCATTGAACTCATTGAAAATTTTTCTCTCCACCCTATGAAGTTACAGTTCTAAGTAATGGTATCCTCATCCCTACTGTTATTTGTATTAATTGAACAACCACAAAGGAAAAATTTGTACTAGGATCCAATAGCATTTGATGCCTCAATTTTTTTCTCTAATAGGGTTATAACAGTAGTAAGCAAATTATGACCGTAGTAATCATTTCTACTTGCCTGAAATCTCAGTGCTGCAGGCACAACATGTGAGTAAAAGGGATCCTGATCATATCTTTAAAGTCAAATGTGATGAACCAACTAAATATATATAAATTTCTATTACGTAAAATGGGACAAATTAATCAGCACATTGGGTATAACAAATATTTTATTTGCCAGCAACGAAAAGGGGAAAAAAGTACATTTGAGAATAGTATGGATGAAGACTTCACAGTATAATGCAGCAATTTAAAATAGAAGGTAATAAAAGTTCATCTGCAACATGGAAGTATTGCATATTTACAATTATTAGATAGCAAATCTTCTGGACAGAAATATACTAAAATAAGTATATTCATTTATATTATGAATACCAGATTTATAACTTTTTTTTTTTTTTTTTTGAGATAGGGTTTCTCTGTAGCCCTGGCTGTCTTGGAACTCACCCTGTAGACCAGGCTGGCCTCAAACTCAGAAATCCACCTGCCTCTGGTGCTGGGATTAAAGGCATGAGCTACCACTGCCTGGCTATAATATGTTTAAGACTGTAATCTGCATAAGAATTTTACGAAAGGTCGCCTTGAAATGTGGGCAGTTCCCCTTTGGATCGGTAGTTCAGAGTTCTAAGAAGGCAGGCTGAGTATGCCATGGTAAACAAGCCTATAGCTGGACTCCTCCATCACATCAGCTTCAGTTCCTACCTCAAGGTTCCTACCCTGAGTTCTTGCCTCGACGTTCCTGAATGATAAACATCAAACTATAAAATGAAATAAATCCTTCCCTCCTTAAAACAACTTTAGGTAATGGTGTAACTAAGAAAACAGATATCACTGTGATTTACATCACTGTCGTTTACCTCACTGTGATTTACATCACTGTGATTTGTTGCCGTTTTATTTTAATTTTAAATAATAAAATACTTAGTTCTTGGTGGATTTCCATGCATTGTTTTTTGTTGAAACTTCTTACTTACCTCTTAAATTCTTTAAAGAATAATACAACTCCTCAACTGGGAAGAAGAAATACTGGACAAGATATTCACTATTGTCCATCCACCTGCATCTTCCTCACAGATGAGCCTATCCCAGACATACAGTTATGTGCAGTAACTAAATCTGAAGCACGCCTAAGTAAAATGGCAAGCTTCACTAAATGCTCAAAATACATTTTGCCCACAATCCCTGGAAATTGTGTTCCCAGGCAGTCGTATCAGAACAAACACCCTTTAGGAATCACTTTGATATAGCATTAAAACAGATTTACCAGTTGAGACTACTGATGGGTTGGAGAGATGAAAACTAACTCTGCAGTCTCAGGTTTTCCATGTTTGTGTATATCTACAAATCCCGTATCAGAAAGTATTGAGATCTAGACACTAAAAATATGGTAAAAGTTTGAAAGACCCAATGGGAGCCCACATGCTCATTTTGGAAGTCCTGTGGCTATTTGTTGGCCTTCTTAGAAGTCTTTGAAGCCTTAAAAGATTATGATTAAGTAGAATTTACCACAAGGAATTTTAGCTCTTAAGCTTCAAAAATCATGATGAAAATAGACTTCTAACTGCCAAACTTAGTTGGCAGTGCAAAACAATGCTTTCACTTTCAAAATTCCCATTTCTCTGTTAGGAAAAACAGATGATGTGAGTGTTCCACATTGGAAAATAGCAAAGCAGAGCATTGGCATCTTTCTAAGTTGCATGCCAGAAGACATTTTTAGAGAGAATTTTAACCCCAGATAAATGGACATAACTACAGTTATTTTTAAATGCTTCCAGAAGCCACTACTGAACCCTCTGCATTATCCCCTCCCCACACACACACACATTTTCTCTCTACATTTTAGGGTAAACCTACTCCTTATAAAAGTTATCAGTGATTCAGGGAAAGTGCAGCATTAAAAAAAAATCATTCTGTATGTAGCAAGGGCTAAACATGTCACCATCTGATTTTAATCACATAAAAAACCAAAAAAATATTATATTCAAATATGCATTAGGAAGGCAGTTATGCTCACTACTAAGTCCTGGATAGGGGAGGGGATGGGGGAGAGAAAAGGAGGTATGCAGGTTCAGGTATTGGAAGAGACATGAAAGAAGTCCAGAGGGCCAGGAGAATGGATAGAAATATATAGAGCAGTGGGGGCAAGGGAACTGGGGGCAGGGACCACTAGAAAGTCCTGAACTCTGGGGATTCAAGAGGCTCCCAGGACCCAGGTGAGATGACATTAGCCCAAATACCCAACAGAGGGGAGATAGAACCTGAAGAGACTGCCCCTAGTATGTAGGTAGTTGATGGAAGGGGCCCACTCATTCATCTCAAAATTTTAACCCAGAATTGTTCCCATCTAAATGAAGAAAATGCAGCAGAGACTGAAGGAAAGGCAATCCAGAGACTGTCCTACATTGGGATCAATCACATCCACAGATACTAAATCCCAACACTATTGCTGATGCCAAGGTCTGCTGATGCTTGCAGACAGGATCCCAGTAGGGCTGTCCTCTGAGAGACTCTGCTAGGACCTAAATAAGATAGATGCAGAAACTCACAGCCAACCATTAGACTGAGCCCAGGGAACCCCAATGGAAGAGGTAAGGAAAGACTGAAGTAACTGAAAGGCATTGCAACCCCATAGGAAGAACAACAATATCAACTTATCAGACAACTCAGAGCTTCCAGGGACCACCAACCAAAGAGCATACATGGGTGGGACCATGGCTCCCACTAATTATGTAGCAGAGGTTTGCCTTATCTGGCATCAATGGGAGGGGAGGTGCTTGGTCCTGTGGAGGCATGTTGCCCAGCAAAGGAAGATGCTGGAAGGGTGAGGCAGGAGTAAATGAGTGGGTAGGGTAGCACCCTCTTAAAAGGGAGGACATGTGATGGGTATTTGCAGAGGGGAGATAGGGAAGGAGGAAATATTTATAATGTAAATAAATAAAACAATCAATTAAAAAATATGCATTAGGAACTCAAGAAGTTGGCCTTAGTTGCTTTGTCCAGCACTGTACCCATAATCATCATTTTATTATGGATATTTCTTATCGCTATCAGAATCATGTGATATATTAGACAATGATAGTACAACTTACATAGGTATCTTACAAACACTTATGACCCAAGATCCAGTTATGTGAGCAAAGAAATATAAATCATTTGATTGTTAGTTTCAAGTTTAGTCATCTGTTTATCACTACTTTCTTCCAAGTCTGTAGTAAAATATTCAGTGGAACAGGCACTGGCACTCACACTGAAATCACCCCAATGGATCATGGGTGATAAAATGATGGGGTTTAAAGTCACCTGAGAAACGTGTTTTTGAGTGGACCTGTGAAGGCATTTACAGGAAGAATTAACAGGGGGTACTTCTTCAGTTCTGTGTACTTCTAGTGGACTTTTCTATTGAGGGACTTATATGTAAGAAAACCCAAGTAAAAATCAGAGATGATGACCTGTTTGTCCTCACTTCTTGTTGAACCATCTGTGTGTGTGTTTTAGCTGCTGTTGCTGCTGTATCTTTTGTTAACATCAGACAAACTTTAATGGTCTGCCAACATAGAGTAAAGACTGGAGACCATCTAGAACCTTCCAGTCCTTCAGGACTGCACTGGATCTACTGTGCCCAGCTTTGTGAATGGAGAAGCTGCTAGGATTCTCAGTTCCTCTAAACAGAGCAGCAGCCATGGTCAGACTACACAGCCCCTGTCAGTTGCAAGCTACTCTAGTAATAAATGTACATTTGGTCAGTTCCATTCCCCCTGAAGAGCCATGTGAACATATATTACAGGAATATTGCACAGGATGATGAAACATAATTTTATGCATTCAATTTCATTAACAGGTTCTCTCTGTTACCTTAAGATTGATATTACCAATCAGAAATTGAAAACAGTTCTCCTTAGAATCTCTTGCCCTTAAACTGCCAAGCTGCTTTCAAGCTGCCTGATAGATCATCCATTTTTAATGGTCAGGCTTCTGAAAAGTATTTCTTAAAGGTAAAAATATATTAATTCCTCACCTTTGTCTCCTTGGAGATCATGATGTCTTTATCACATATTAAGAAATTTTAATTGCCTCTTTTGAATAAATTGACAAAGAAAAACTTGATAGACCTGCAGCATCATGGAGAGAATGATTTTAGCATTAGATTCATTCGTTGAACTGTGGTGATAAGGTTCTTACTGCTGTGTTCTCCCTGCATAACCCCCAAAGCCAGAATTTTACTCACTGGATTTCCTAGTCCCCTCTTCTAAACTATTTCCCAAACTCTTTTCTGTGTCATTACATCAAAGAGAGTGGTAATGTTACCCTTCCAGGTTACAAATGAGTTTGCATTAGTTCGATATATATGTACCAGACCAAAAAAAAAAAAAAAAAATTGGTGAATATATTTGTAATTTATTGAGGGGGCAATCCAGGCAAACAGGATTTTTTTCAGAAGTGCAGTCATATTTAGTGGTCCTTTTCTACTCTAAGAGGCAATATGAGGAACTTGTCATTTCATCTCTAGGAGTCAAAAATAGTAAATCAAATTAAATAATGTGCTATAGTCTAAAATTATGATTTAAGTCGAATTCTTGTAATCTCACATTGATTCTCCTTAATACAGGTAAATTACTCATATAAATATTGTTTCTTTT